>NC_090657.1:167005262-167160262 GCF_040937935.1 Hyperolius riggenbachi
CCCTGAGTTTAGTGACAAGATTTGTCGCTAACTCGGAGGTAAAAAGAGGGGAGAGGAATTCCCTAATTAAAATGCCCACCAGGGGCATTCCTACAGAGTTTCCTGAGCTACCATTGGGTAGCTCATTCCCCTGGCCATGCCTCCTGCCACTCCCCTGCCTCCCTGCACGCTATGAGAGACAACACAGTCTCTCAGCACAGCATCGTGAACCAGGGGTCACGCAAGTGAAAGTGGGCTACCGCAGCTCACGGGAGCGGCGGGGAGCGGCGTTTTTTGCGGCTACCTGATCCGCTCAGCCCTGTGGATCAGGTAGCCTACTTTTTTTTTATTTTTTGAGCCCACCTCAGGCTCTCTTTAAGAGCTAGATCTGATATCATCATAAAAAAAGCTGATAAAGGTGGGAATGTGATGATCTTGCCACTTGATGTGTACCTGTAATATGCCTATAGGTAGTTTAATGATTGTCATTTTTATTGTGTTTTGCCTCAGGATGCAACTAAGAAATTTCTAAGCAAATTAAAAGGAATACTGGATGTTGCCCTGGAGATAGGGGCCATAACTGAGAGAGTAAATTCTTATGAGTTGAACAACCTACAATGGGGATTTTCTATATGCTTACGAAGGTACATAAACGGATAGGTAAACCACTAGGGAGACGTATAATTTCGGGATCAAGATCAGATCACATTTTATGGCCATTTTGTGCAGAAATCCCTATAATCCCAAAGGGTTCACATACTTTTTCTTGCTACTGTATATGCAAATGAGTCCATCGATCAGCTTGTCGAATTCAGATGGTCTCTGATAAGTAAAAATAAGGCAAAACACTTTTATCTGACTGAGGAAGCAATACTGATCAAGTTGTAGTGCTTAAATGTTTAAAGGGTATTTATGTTTTTATGCCACTGAATAAAGCTGATTTTACATCAGACTGCAATGATGGCTGTTTAAAATTTAGTCTGAAAAATTCAGATCTTAAAGAAAACCTGTAACTAAAAAAAGTTCCCCTGGGAGGTACTCACCTCGGGTAGGGGAAGCCTCCGGATCCTATCGAGGCTTCCCCCGTCCTCCTGTGTCCCACATCGGTCTTGCTGTGCCCCTCCAAACAGCAGGGATATAAATATTTACTTTCCCGGCTCCAGCGCAGGCGCTGTATTGGCTTGCCGCTCAGAGATAGGCGGAAATAGCTGATCACTGTCGGTCCGCTCTACTGCGCAGGCACAAGTCCCCTGTGCCTGGCCTGCGTAGTAGAGCGGGCCCGACAGAGATCGGCTATTTCCGCCTATCTCCATGCTGAGAGCCGCAACAGCCCCGCTGGAGCCAGGGAAGGTAAATATATCAAGCCTTGTCAGGCTTGTCAAGCCAGGATTGCGGGTCACTTCGGGGGAACCAGCACTGGATTGCTTGCAGCTACGTGGAGGGGAAGCCTCATTGGGACCCTGAGGCTTCTCCCTCCTGAGGTGAGTACCCCCCGGGGAACTTTTTTGTTACAGAGTCTCTTCAAACTGAAATTACAAAATATGAGACTCTATTATGTTCTATTTACCATTAATGCTACACATTATTAATTATGTCATATTTTTTTTTAATCATTAGATTTGCTCCTGATTCTATGTGCCCAACAATTACTGTAAATGCCCTTCACTGATCAGAAGCTTTTCATTATAACTTTATAAGGATTAGGGTATAACAAAATTCCATAACTGTATACCCATGTACTGTATGCTGATAAAAACTGGACAACACCACATACCAAACAGCCTCCATGCATACTGTAAATGAATCACATATCTCATGGAAAATGATCTTTGACCTTCTGCACTAGAGATGTCTTTGAAGCTCATGTTTAAAATATAAACCGTATATATATAAATGTATCTCCTAAACTTGATTTTTTTTTCTTCCCTCTAAAGTAACTGCATAAACTATCACTACCTGATAAGCTGCTTCGACATTCATTCTACTTCCTCCGACTATACTTTTGTTCTTGTTCTATTTTACGTATCTTGCCAAGGTATCTGTAGAAAAATAGGTCATGGGAACCATGTAGACTCTCCTCTAGAGACAGTCAGACTGAACATCAGTACTTCCATTTCCACATGAGAATAATAGGACTGAGTTTCCGTTAAAACTCAGAAAGCAAAGTCAGTTGTATTTACATTGCACAACCAAATATGCAATTATCTCCCTTCATTGTTGTGAATGTTAATGGTTTTTAACATTAAGGGTTAATGGTTTTCACATGTTGCATGTTAATGTTTTTTCCACATGGGGATAAATCAAGCGTTCAAAACCAAATCACCTAAATAACTTAATTGTAGCTAAAACTACCTTTCTAGAAAATTAGTGTCAGTAACATAACTAGCACTGTTGGCGCCTC
The DNA here is from genome assembly GCF_040937935.1 of Hyperolius riggenbachi. Lineage (NCBI taxonomy): Eukaryota > Metazoa > Chordata > Amphibia > Anura > Hyperoliidae > Hyperolius > Hyperolius riggenbachi. The sequence continues at coordinate 167,007,643 of NC_090657.1, forward strand.
CGAGAGGTAGACCCACTCTTGTTTGGAAACTCAGAGAGTGAAGCTGTGCAAATGACCTAAACATTTTTGCTGAATGAGCAAGGCTACTGGGAGTGGGAAGGAAAGTTATCTGTAAAGAAAAAGGGCACTTTTACTTTTGGGTCTAGAAAAGGAGGACAATACTAGATTTGGTTTAGATTACAATCTGCCATGGTTTGTTGTTCAATTCTACATCCAGACATCAAGGAGAATCAACTGCCCTGATGAACCTCAGTGCCTGACCTGCACAAGTGAGAAAACATACTTTTGGGAACATTAATTTGTCTTAATAGTGAGGTTAAGAACAGGCAAGTCTGTGGAACTCTTTCATGAACAATCAATGTAGTGCTCTTGATGTTGGCATGTTCCTCTTCTCTCTTGTAACATGCGGCTCTATTAGCACGCTGATTAGGAACATGAAGCTCTTATAAGATTGATTTTGTTTTTTTATCAAATTGAGTACTATTTTATATTTTATTATAGAAAATCAAGTTCAGGCTCTGTTTTTATAGCAGTTGATAGTTTATACATTATGCTTAAATCCTTTAAAAAAAAAAAAAAAAAAACCTCTATAATTTTTGCACAGTAATAAAAGGAAGGAGCACGCTGCACCAATTTTCAGCTTCTCATTTGTACCCTTAGCAATCCTCAGACTGCCAAATCACACCTTCTACCTTGTCAGTCTGAAGCCATGATATGCTGTCAGCAGGGAGGGCGTGGCTTTAGTCACTTTCACCTCTATTCACTGTAAGGCTACGTTTCCATTTGTGCGGCGGCATGCATCTTGCGAGACGCGATGCCGGCACAACTGCTGCCTCTAGCAGCAGAATCCCTCTAGCCGCGCTATGCACGGCTATGGAATTCGGACAGCTACGGACGAAATTATGCTGCAGGGCCTCAGATTTTTCCTCAGCCACGAATTCGGATGGCTCTCATAGACTTCTGTAAGCTGTTGTAATCCATCCGAATTCGTGGGCGGGGAATCGGCCGGGATTCGCAGCAGTGGAAACCCGGCCTAAACAAAGGGGAGTATTTCAGCTAAATGGATGGAGCAAGGAGCTGCCATAGGCGGAATATTTACAAACTCATAGAAGAGGTCATTTGTGATTTTGCATTTCTAAAACCATAATGCGTATTAAATTTAAATATAGGTCTATTAGGTAGGTATGCACATGGTATGCATACTCCAGGAGGTATTTTAGTTGAGCCCCAGGGGTACTTGATCTTTCAATAGTTAACAAATAATGATAAATTAATATTTTATGTACCTACATCCTTGAATATAAGTCAACCTCGTGTATAAGTTGACTCCAATATTTGACCCTCTTTCTGAAATATTTTTGTATTGACTCAAGTATAATTCTATCCAGCAAAGTTAATGGCTTCACTTGGGGATCAGGAGGAGTTAATGACGGCACTGTATACAGTATTGCAGCCATTGACCTCTCCTGTCCCTTAAGTGCAGCCAATATCTCCTCCAAGCCCCCCCAAGTGCCGCAATTATTCAACCCCCTTCCTACCCCAGTATTGTCCCCCTGCCATTTCCTTATTAATTGTTCAGACCTGTGTTTTCTTGGCTTTTTCTTTATCAAAAAAGTGTCACTTATCACTGGGTAGCGTGCTCAGTGTTGCCCATAACTCGTGTATAAGTCGACCCCTATACTTTTATTTAGTGAGTCCGTTCTAAATTTCTAGACTTATAGTCGAGTATATGCAGGTAGTTATATAAATTATAGATAAACAGCCCTGAATAAGTATTTATAGTAAATTAAAAGCATCATGCAACCGAAACAACATGTTCCACTTCCTTACCTGCTTAACCGCTATGGCCCACTAAAGCATTTTTAGCTGGGCTTTGGATTCACTGGAAATCGTAGCAATTCCAAAAGCAGAAGGCTAAAGAAAGTTAAAGGACTCATGAGGTGAAACCAGATTAGCTATTGTTACTTACCTGGGGCTTTTTCCAGCCCCTAGATGTCTTCTGACTCCCTCGCTGAGCTCCATGTCATCGGGCACGTCCTGCACCTGCACAGTTATTCTGCACAGATGCAATTGTGGGTCCTGCAGCATTTTTGGATCGTTTTAATAGGGGAAAGAGGGGCCGAAAAATCGCTTTCCTCTAAATCCCTCTAGGAATTACTCCACTTTTACATTGCAAATCACTCTTTAGTCTTTTGAGAGTGATTTGCAAAGGCAAGTGGGTCCCTGGCCTCCTTGGGTTGGGCAGTCGGATGTAAGGGCTTATGTACAGTTACCTGGAACAACATATTAAATATATTGAACATGTGCCCATAATATCTTTTTCTCTCTGTTTATCCATTAAACATAATGGAATGTTACATTTATTTCTATATGTGGAGAAAATTTAAATAATGGAAATCTAGTTAATATAGGAAGCATAATATTTTAGCTGGCACTTTAATTCTATCACTTTAATGACATCAGCTGTTTGTCTTTTTTAGCTACTATATGGCTTAGTAAAGCTGCCTCGTCCTACTCCTCTGACTGAATGCTGCCTGTATTACTGAGGTATTAAATAAAGAACAAAAAAGTAAATCTTTATGTAGGAAATGATGTGGCTACTTTATGATGTCATATTTCAGAACATGAAATTTATAAACAGACACAACTCAATCTTTTTATTGAAGACGGGAGGAGATATTGCCTTGACAATGCTAAAATATAGCAAGACAAGTCCAACGGCGGATTCTGAAATGTGGGTATGCTGAATGATATCCTTTATTAATGGTATTTAAAATGTTCTAAGTTACAAGAACTACCCTGTCCACTAATATCCAAGAGACAGAAAGGTTAGAGGCTGAAATATAGGCAGACATATTCAGCACACGTGATGTTATTCAATCTATGCATCAATTGTACTGTATGTATCGGTACTTGTGTCACTGGTTGTCCTGATTGTACAGTATGTTGGACTGCTCCTGCATCTATTCTCCCCATTGTTTTATGTTTTGTACATTGTACAGCATTACGGAATATGTTGGCGCTCTATAAATAAAAAATATAATAATAATAATAATAATAAAGTTGAAATTATGTGGCTTCCATACACACAAATATTAACTACCTGCTGACCGCCCCACGCCAATGGGCATGGCCACAGCGGCAGCCCCAGGACTGCCTAACGCCAATTGACGTCAGGTTCTGGGGCCAGCTACTGCAGGAGATCGCGCGCAGGCTGTGAGTACATGACAGCCAATTGCCAGGATTGGCCGGCTGGGGGGAGGGAGGGGATTATATATATATATAAAAAAAAGAGAAATAGTAAAAAAATATTCAAAAAAATCATAACATAAATATTTATAAAAAAAATAAAATAAACACAAGGGTGGGGGGCGATCAGACCCCACCAACAGAGAGCTCTGTTGGTGGGGAGAAAAGGGGGGGATCACTAGTGTGCTGTGTTGTGCGGCCCTGCAGCTTGCCCCCCCCCCCCCCCCCCCCCTTACGAGTACTGTTGTTATTATAACCTATGCAAGTTATTATTTCCTATGTTAATTAGCCTAATCTCAGATTGCAATTGTAGTTTAATGGTTAGGACAGAACCCAGACTGGAGGTGGTCAAACAAAGAATTAGTAGAGAGGCAGTTAACAAAGTCTGGATTAACAAGCTATTCTACAGAGTACCCAGGTGGTTCATGGTAACCCAGAACCACTTGGAAGGTATAAAGGGCTAAAAGAGAGCCCTCCTACTAAAAAGCACTGTTGAGTGTAATTTTCCTTGATAAAACAAAAGGTATCAGATCAGATGTAAGGGAGCAACTGTGGTTTTACCATGATGCATCGCTACTGTATAAGCAAATGATCTCTTTATGCCCCTGGGCCCTGAAGCCAGGCACACCTCTAGAACTTCTGCTGTATAGATGAGAAGAGTAAAGAGACAGACTGGCAGTTAGGGAGGGCACACGGATCCAATGAAGGTTTACTGAAAAGTGATTTTTTTATGGTCACATGATTGAATAAGTAGAGGAAGAAGCCAATGGAATGTGATTAAAACTTGAGGTTAGAGTAGTTATGAAAAGGAGAATATATGGTAATTATGTGAGAGGCAATGAGTTAAAGGTAAAAGGCTGTGAGGTAGGCTTTGAAGGACAGTTACAGCTCAGTTAACTAAATGAAACATGTTAAAGAGAACCTGAACTGAAAATTAAAAGTCAAAATAAACATACACAGGTCATACTTACATCCTGTGTAGTCCCCTCATCAATGTCTTTCTCCTCTCTTGCGTCCTATTTGTCAACTGTGATCGATGGAATTCTCCGTCCTACATTTTGAAAATGGCCAATACCCCATAACAGCTTCCTGATCAGCACACAGTTAAACTGTAATATTGCCCACTTGAGCCATAGGGAAACATGGGCATTACCTGTAGTGGCTGGATAGTGTACTGGTTAAAGAGAACCAGAGAGGAGGACAGAAAAGCTTTTATACATACCTGGGGCTTCCTCCAGCCCCATACGCACAGATCGCTACCACACGGGCGTCCTCCGCTGCCTGGATCCGGGTCCCGTCATTACCGCCAGTCGGCCGTGGCCAATTGTCCTCATCACAGGGGCCCACCTCCATACACTTACGCTTGTGGCTGCCTACTGCGCAGCCGCAATGCGTAAGGGTATGGAGGGAGCCCCTGTGATGCGGACAATTGGCCACGTCCGCCGGAAGTGACGGGACCCGGTAGCGGCGATAGAGGAAGCGAAGGACTGCGGCGTGGGAGCGATCCAGGCTTATGGGGCTGGAAGAAGCCTCAGGTATGTATGAAATCTTTTTCTATTTTCAGGCTCCATTCCTCTCTGGTTCCCTTTAAGGGCTCTGCCTTTGACATGGGAGACCAGGGTTCGAATCCTGGCAATGGTCAGTACCTATTCAGTAAGGAGTTCAAGGCAAGACTCCCTAACACTGCAGGGTGGCCTCTTGAGCACGCCCCACCGGCTTCAGCTCTAGAGCGCTTTGAGTCCGAAAGGAGACAAGCGCTATACAAATGTTCGGATTATTATTATTACCTTGCATATTCAGTTGTAACTGACAGCAGCTGATATATAACTGACAGCAACTGGTTTATTTCAGTTCTGACAAAATCTTGTCAGAAATGGAAGAGGTCACTGTAATAAGAAAATGGTGAGCTTTTGAGGAACTGATGGCGAGGTAAATATGTAATATTCATTTGCAGCTACATCATATGTTTATTTCAAATAATTTTGCTCAATACAGGTTCCCTTTAAAGTGGGTGGGGGTGGGAGTCAGGATAGGAAGGTAAGACTGTGTCATTAAGTTGTTTCTAATGGTGTCAGTTTTCTCTTTTTAGTGTCTGTCAAAATTATCTTCTGATTACCAGGATGCAGGAGGAGGAGAAAGATGGAGTGAGGTGTGACAGGTTTTGAAAAGATGTTTGGACTATGGTAATGTAGGGATATGAGGTGAATTAACCACTTCACAACGGAGGGGTTTTACCCCTGAAGCACCAGCGCGATTTGTACATTGCAGCGCTGCTTCCATTGATTTTTTACTGTGATATGATTGGTTATTGGGGACTGGGGTCCCCATAACCAATCATTGCACTGCAGAGCGGGGGTGTGTGCGCGCACGCGCGGGTAGCGGGGGCGCGCGATCGCGCGCTGCACGTTTGTTTACATTTCTTTGTTATCAATGGAGACTGCTTCTGTTTGAAGCAGTCTCCATTGTGTCCGCAATCGGCGCGTCTAATTGGATTTAGGAACGCTTGTTCCTAACATCCAATTAGTCACCTGCTGTGCTGGCTGGCTGGAGTGTGCGCGCGAGGTCCCCGCCCACTCCCAGCCAGTAAACAAACAGGTGCGCCTTTCTCAGTCCCTGGGGGTGAAGCGGTGCGCAGAGGGACGGAGAAATTTAGCACTGGGGGGGTAAAGTGGTTAAGTATGCATGACTGAAGACAGAGCACACCTGAGCTGGTACAAGGCATATTTGTATAAAAATTACAATACAATTTTCCTCAAAGGCCATGTAATTCATAGTAAAAATGCACATGGTGTCCAGAAACAGCTTGCATTCATTTTCCAGCATGCAATAAAATCGTATTTAACTGTAAGTGGTCCCATTGATTAACATGGGCTGTCCGTTAAAATATGTTCATCTGGAAAAGCACAAACAAGTGTTGTCTTAGTCTACAGCCAGGTACACACCTTCAATTTTGATTAGCCAATTACTGGCCAATTTCACCACCTGCATGTAGTATGAGGGACAATAGATTTTGAATACTCTGAGTAGATTGTGTAGATACACTCTCATACTACTGTACATGGAAATGGTAAAATTGGTCAGTAATTGTCCAGTCAGAAGGTGTGCACCAGGCTTTAGTCCAGTATATAGGTCATAATAACACAGCAGCTGGTGGCTGTTAACTTAAAGCAATCATCTAATCTTGATTTGGCAACTTTACCACTTCCATGTAGTATGAGAGAGTATCTACACAATCTGTTCATAGTATTCAACATCTGCTGGTCCTCATAATACATTGATAATTGACCAATCAAAATTGGATGCATGTACCAGTCTTTAAGATTAGAGAAATAAGTCATAGCAAGTAGCTTTAGTGAGGGACCAGACAATTATTGCAGGTGAAAAAGTGACATTATCTTTGCAGAAGGAACATGACATTTTCAGACTGATGATCCTCTTTATAAATAGGCCCCAAAGTTACGATATTGATTTTCTTCTGCTGCTGTTATATGAATGCCTGTAGAACCAGCAAAATACCATCAAAATCCCCTATAGTGGTCCTTCAAGACAAAGGTGTGACCACTGGGGGTAGCAGCCCCTGAAGTTAAAGGGGGCACCGAGCTGTAAAGGGCCCCAGCTTCATACCCTCCCTTCTTGCAAAACCGGAGAGTTCCCTCCAAGGCAGATGTTGTTATAGCCACACATGTTATGAAAAGTGGGAGTTACATGACTGACGACGTGTGACCATAAGGACCATAAGGAGGGGTCCCCAGAGTCCAATGATTTATAACCACTCTACTGCTTCCACTAACATAAAAATGCATCAGGGTGGCACAAGGAAAAAAATATATAGTTGAAAATTTTAACCACTACAGGACCAAAAGTTTACACCCCCCTAACCCCCCCCCCCGCCCCCCCCTCCAGTGACCAGGCCATTTTTTTACAATTCCGCACACTGCAGCTTAAACAGTGTGCTGCGCGGCCATCCAACTTAGAACACTAATAAATCTACCCTCCTTTTCTTGCCACCAACAGAGCTTTCTGTTGGTGGCATCTGATTGCTGCTGCCGTTTTGTTTTATTTTTTTTATTAATATAATCGTTTAATTTTTTTTTTTTTTATAAAATTGCCTATTTTTTTTTATTTTACTTCCTCCCCCCTACCTTTCCCCCGACATCCAATCACATAGATGCCTCTTGTAGGCATCAGCCTATGAGAGCGATCTACTTTCCTGCTTATCTAGGGGACAGCCAATGGACAGGGCTGTCCCTCGTACAGTGCTGCATTAGATTGCAGCGCTCTACAAATAATTTTAGCCTGTTTTTTTTTTCCCCTTTTCAGTCTGCCAGGCGCTGGCAGATTGTTTACTCTAGTGGGGATGCGCGCTGATCCCTGCTAATCTCCACCTCCAGGACTTGACTCTGATTGGAGTTAGGCGGTCCTGGGGAGCCACCTTCCCGATGCCTATCGGCGTTAGGCAGTCGGGAAGGGGTTAACACTGCTTTAAGATGTTTTCCAAAAAAACCTCATAAGCATCAGTGGCCTTCCACGATTCAACTTTATAGAACAACTTGTAGTGTTTACTGAGGAAAATTCCGTTGTATTGCTGACGCGCTCTGTTTTATTCTCTCAGCTGAAATGGAAGCACTGAAGATTACCCTTGCAGATAAACATCCCTCTCCTTAACAGAGATGCAGATAAAAGTGAGCTGTGGCGCAGAATAAAGCTCTCCCGTACAATGTGAGCAGAACATGAATTGAAGCCTTCTCTGCCGAGTTCTGATTCCAGGAGTTAATTAGCGCTAACCTCTCACAAGCTATTTCTGCCGCTGAGCCCGTGCTGACATATCTTTTGTATCTGAAATTATGATAATTGATTTGGTGCACGGGATGTCAGGGCGAAAGTGGTTACAATTCAGCGCACACGCATCACATGCATGTCATTGGATATATCTTTCTTACTGAGTTGATGGGGAGTGTTTAGGAGTCACTGTTCCTTTTAACTCTCTCGTCACGTTAATTACTGACAGGAGAACATCAGAAGAATCACAGCTGGAAGCTCGACGCTCTTTGTCAGAATGTGGAAAACTTTCCTAACATGGTGACTAGTCATTTTCATTCAACCTTGGAAGTTTTTAAGTGCGACCATCATTTGCTTTATTTCATCTTCTAAAAAGAAAAAAGATTAACATTCTGGGTGCATTAGTATTGGGGAATGAGTACTCAGCTAGTTTTAACACATTTTTACCGTGTTTTAACTGCAGCTGCATTGTGTTTTTCAAATGCACGTTGTATGCAGGGCTGGATTTTCTGCAAAGGCCACAAAGGCCCTGGCCATGGGCTGCACTTGGACATTGAAGAGGGATTGCTGCATAAGAAAGAGGAGGCAGCAAATGGAATAGAGTGGTTGCAAATGAGAAGCAACACATGGAAATAGGGAGCTGGTGCCCAAGGGATTTGTATATAGCTGAAGGAAGATGCTGGACATGACTCTTACACATGAAAGAGGGGACAAGCGTACGGAATGGGAGGGAGGCTGCTGCACATGGATGTTACACATGGAAGAGGGGGCTAAACAAGGAATGGGAGGGGCTGCTGTACATGGATGTTACACATGGAAGAGGGGGCTAAACAAGGAATGGGAGAGGCTGCTGTACATGTATAATACACATGAAAGAGGGGACAGCGTACGGAATGGGAGGGAGGCTGCTGCAAGTGGATGTTACACATGGAAGAGGGGGCTAAACAAGGAATGGGAGGGGCTGCTGTACATGGATGTTACACATGGAAGAGGGGCTAAACAAGGAATGGGAGGGGCTGCTGTACATGGATGTTACACATGTAAGAGGGGGCTAAACAAGGAATGGGAGGGGGTGCTGTACATGGATGTTACACATGTAAGAGGGGGCTAAACAAGGAATGGGAGAGGCTGCTGTACATGTATAATACACATGAAAGAGGGGACAGCGTACGGAATGGGAGGGAGGCTGCTGCAAGTGGATGTTACACATGGAAGAGGGGGCTAAACAAGGAATGGGAGGGGCTGCTGTACATGGATGTTACACATGGAAGAGGGGCTAAACAAGGAATGGGAGGGGCTGCTGTACATGGATGTTACACATGTAAGAGGGGGCTAAACAAGGAATGGGAGGGGCTGCTGTACATGGATGTTACACATGTAAGAGGGGGCTAAACAAGGAATGGGAGGGGGTGCTGTACATGAATGTTACACATGGAAGAGGGGGCTGCACATAGAATGGGAGGGGGGCTGCTGTATATAAATATTTCACATGAAAGAGAGTGCTGCACATGGAATGGGAGGGGGCTGCTGCACATGGACGTTACACATGGAAGAGGGGGCTGCACATGGAATGGGAGGGGGCTGCTGTACATGGATGTTACACATGGAAGAGGGGGCTAAACAAGGAATGGGAGGGGCTGCTGTACATGGATGTTACACATGGAAGAGGGGGCTAAACAAGGAATGGGAGAGGCTGCTGTACATGTATAATACACATGAAAGAGGGGACAGCGTACGGAATGGGAGGGAGGCTGCTGCAAGTGGATGTTACACATGGAAGAGGGGGCTAAACAAGGAATGGGAGGGGCTGCTGTACATGGATGTTACACATGGAAGAGGGGCTAAACAAGGAATGGGAGGGGCTGCTGTACATGGATGTTACACATGTAAGAGGGGGCTAAACAAGGAATGGGAGGGGGTGCTGTACATGGATGTTACACATGTAAGAGGGGGCTAAACAAGGAATGGGAGGGGCTTCTGTACATGGATGTTACACATGGAAGAGGGGCTAAACAAGGAATGGGAGGGGCTGCTGTACATGGATGTTACACATGTAAGAGGGGGCTAAACAAGGAATGGGAGAGGCTGCTGTACATGTATAATACACATGAAAGAGGGGACAGCGTACGGAATGGGAGGGAGGCTGCTGCAAGTGGATGTTACACATGGAAGAGGGGCTAAACAAGGAATGGGAGGGGCTGCTGTACATGGATGTTACACATGTAAGAGGGGGCTAAACAAGGAATGGGAGGGGCTGCTGTACATGGATGTTACACATGTAAGAGGGGGCTAAACAAGGAATGGGAGGGGGTGCTGTACATGAATGTTACACATGGAAGAGGGGGCTGCACATAGAATGGAAGGGGGGCTGCTGTATATAAATATTTCACATGAAAGAGAGTGCTGCACATGGAATGGGAGGGGGCTGCTGCACATGGACGTTACACATGGAAGAGGGGGCTGCACATGGAATGGGAGGGGGCTGCTGTACAAAAATGTTACACATGAAAGAGAGGGTTGTGCACGGAATGGGAGCAGGTTGCTGTAAATGGATGTTACACATGGAAGAGGGGGATGAACAAGGAATAGGAATGGGCTGCTGCATATTTAAGGGGAGCCCCAAAAAAGTTTTCCTCGGGGTGAAAAAAAGTATAAATATGGCCTTGGTTGAGTGCAACTGCGTTCAAAAGATGTGAATGCATTAAACCTAGTAGCACAAGTGCAGAGCAATGCAGGTGTGATGTGCTGCATGTCTGCACTTTATGTATGCAGTCCCTCAGACGGAGGGCACACTTCAGCTGTACAAAAAAGTGAATGTTTTGCTGAAATTGCATTTCACTGTCAGCATTTTTGTGTACATTTCTGGTATGCAATTTTTAATACCTCAAATGTGTTTGCATGCATTTTAATGCACAGTATTAAAATAAGTTTTGAAAGTGTTATTTTTTTAAACTGCAACACAAAAACAGAAACTCAAAACAAAGCGAGTGGGCCATAGCAACACATTGCATGTGCAGCTCTTTGCATTTGACTCAAAACAAAAAATGACTGCAATTTTAGCAGCCTCAATGTTGGATGCAGTCTTTCCTTTGGACAGAATGTGGTAACTGTTAATTCCTATTAAACAAAAGAGGGGTCTCCCTCCACCCCTTCCATTTATTAAAGCAAAACATCTTCCATATACTTCCCCTGTTAAAAATTCAAACAAAAACACACATTCTTCCATTCTCACGCATTTCTCCTATGGGATAAGTCATTGATGTGCAGTATTTCTTTTAAAAAGCATAATGGCCCATATTATTTATTCTACCCCATTTTGAGATGTCCATACTTTTGTGTATTTGGTTATTTTGTCATCCCACTTTGTGGTAAATGTGAATGTGTAGGGTGATCAAAAAAGACACCCTGAGAAAGAAACACAAAGACAACGGGAGCCCTGATGGTGTAGTAAATAACAACAAGGAGTCTAGTAGAGAATGAAACTCACAAACGGAGGTCGCAAAAGGACAACCAACCAGTGGAGGCAGGTGGAGATCAATAACCCCGATTCCACTCGGGTGTCCAGAAGTAGTGGATGCGGTCGCACTCTTAGCAAAGGATTTCAAATTGGTTAAAGGGTGGGAAAAACACCTAACCAAAATAAAACACGACTCCCAAAGGAGGGTGGGTCACAGAAAACGGGGAGAGGCGCCGAATAGATGATAAAACTGTGTTAAAAACAGCTAAAATAGAAAAGGGTTGAGGTGGCTTACCTCAATGACGACAAATTCGTATGTGAAGATAATTCATTTTTATTAAGCACTAGGCAATGCGTTTCATGGGTCCCTGTCCTCTTCCTCAGGCAAAATACAGTGCCAAAACAAATCCAAGCCTGCATGAAGGACTTGAGAGGCATGCCTCATGCAGGCTTGGATATGTTTTGAGCTTCTTGTAGAAGGTCTGCAGTCTACAAGAAGCATTTTCAAATTTTAGCCAAATTCGTGGTGGTCTAATATGTTGTAAAGCCATGTTTCCCTGTCAAGCTTTCATTCTGGTCAGATGACTCACAGAAGACACAAGTGGGAGGTGGCAAATTTAATCCCCTTACAATAAAAGGGAATCTACAACTGTTAGGCGGTGAGGTACAGATGCTGTTGACCGCCCCACTGCGATACGGACCACCCAAGCGCAGAGTCTAAGTGACCACGGGTCTTCACCCACGACCCCTTGAGGGGGAAGCAGGACCACAATCCCTTGAGGGGAGAGTGGTTACTTCGCTGCCTAGTGCCCACCAGGTTGCGCTTGAAATGATCCCACAGAGGGTTGGAGAACAGTTGACGTCTCGTTGAGGAGAGCCAGTAACAGATGCTCAGGGTCGTGGACAGGCCGAGGGTCAGGACAGGCAGAGATCAGGGGAGGACTGGGACCATTTGGCCTGGGGGGAAAACACAACCTAGAGGCCCTTTCACAGCAGCGCCAGCCCAAATCCATATAGCTTTGTGAGCAATGTTTATAGTGTAAAATAGCATTACAGGCAATTACAAAGATTACCCACCTAGTGACCCAAGCTCTGGGTAAAAAGAAAAAATATATGTTGATAGCAGTAATCAAAAGGCGAACTTTAGATATTTTTTGCCTAACCTGGGTGATAAAATTGGCTACTTGGCTAGTTTGCTGGCATGCTTTAATCTTTACTTGCTAGCATGCTGCTCCTGTGTGGACAGATCACAGACAAATCATTCCAGCCCCCAGCCTGTGTCTCACAACTCTGCAAGCAAGGGGAAGGGGAAGAGGCAGGAGGGAGAGAAACATGGTGCATGAAATTCCTTAGTAGCTAAGCATTGCTGGAGACTAAGCTCTAGTTTAGTGGCTAATTTAATAGAAAAACAGTAAGCTTTCAGCTTGTAAGTCTTCTTCAGACTCTATTCCTGTTGACTTATAATGTTAGAACATACAGTAAGAAGGAGGTAGAGAGATTTATTTTGCAAATATAAGCATGATCCAGATACATTAATTTCAAGGGATCTTGCAAGGGTTGTAAGGTATTTATGGCAAATAGATAAGACCTTTGGTTTACTTAACACCTACATAGATTCAGGCTAACATGGAGAGTTTTTTTTTGTAAACAGACCCGATCCTGTTCACTGTACCCTGCTGGAGCCTGGAAAACTGTTAACTGTATGTTACTGAGCAATGGGGGGCACTCAGGGGGGCAGTGATTCCCAGGGGGAGGGGCAGTATCCTAGCGTGCCCCAGTGTATTGCCGCCCATGCTGTTAGGATAGATGTGGAGTGACATTGAAGGGCTGACATAGTGAGATAGTACAATAGTTTAGCATTCATAACCCATTCTGGAGATCAGCGAAGTGTGTAGCTAGTGTAGGTGAGACAAGATGAAGAGAATTAGAATGAAGGGAGGAAGGGTAGTAGAGGGTCAGAACTGGTGCCATGAAATTGAAAGGATTGATATGAGTCAGGCAGAGGCGTAGTGGATAATACTATTGTAATAGGGCGTCCTAGCTTTGAATCTTGACCAGGACCAAATCTCTTCCCACAAGTCTCAGCTAGACACTTCATATTACTGTGACATCTCAAAAATATACTAGTAAGTTAGTTGGTTTCCCCCAAAACAAGCCTATAGCAAAAACAGGCAATGACTATGGAGGGATTAGACTCAGGGCCGGATTTACCATAAGGCACTGTAGGCACATGCCTACAGGAGCCTGATGATGGAAAGACAGCTCACTCCCCTCCCCCTAGTGCCTCCCTCCCTTTCTCCCCATGTAGAGTCCTGAGCAGAGTAAGGGCACCACTAACTACTTAATACTGAGGGTACCACTGGCTACCTAAATGCTATGGGGCACGTGTAGCTACCTATGACAGGTAAGGGAGAGGTGACAGCTGGGCCAGCCAGCACACTTGCAGAGCAGTTTAGTGGGTGTTTGCAGGTTCGTGAAGGAGGAAGCCTAGGATGCCAGGACATCTGTATCTATTGGCTCATGTGAGGTAAATCCAGGCCTGATTAGATTGTGAGCTCCTCTGAGGACAGTCAGTGACATGACTATGTACTCTGTAATGTGCTGCAGAAGGTGTCAGTGCTATATAAATACATAATAATAATATGGTAGGACATTACACTGTGACTATGGTAGGATTAGAGTGTGAGCTCCTCTGAGGACAGTCAGTGACATGACTATGTACTCTGTAATGTGCTGCAGGAGATGTCAGTGCTATATAAATACATAATAATAATATGGTAGGACATTACACTGTGACTATGGTAGGATTAGAGTGTGAGCTCCTCTGAGGACAGTCAGTGACATGACTATGTACTCTGTAATGTGCTGCAGAAGATGTCAGTGCTATATAAATACATAATAATAATATGGTAGGACATTACACTATGAATGTGGTAGGATTAGATTGTGAGCTCCTCTGAGGACAGTCAGTGACATGACTATGTACTCTGTAATGTGCTGCAGAAGATGTCAGTGCTATATAAATACATAATAATAATATGGTAGGACATTACACTATGACTATGGTAGGATTAGACTGTGAGCTCCTCTGAGGACAGTCCGTGACATGACTATGTTCTCTGTAATGTGCTGCAGGAGATGTCAGTGCTATATAAATACATAATAATAATATGGTAGGACATTAGACTATGACTATGGTAGGATTAGATTGTGAGCTCCTCTGAGGACAGTCAGTGACATGACTATGTACTCTGTAATGTGCTGCAGAAGATGTCAGTGCTATATAAATACATAATAATAATATGGTAGGACATTACACTATGACTATGGTAGGATTAGACTGTGAGCTCCTCTGAGGACAGTCAGTGACATGACTATGTACTCTGTACAGTGCTGCAGAAGATGTCAGGGCTACATAAATACATAATAATAATAATATGGTAGGACATTAGACAATGACTATGGTAGGATTAGAGTGTGAACTCCTCTGAGGACAGTCAGTGACATGACTATGTACTCTGTAATGTGCTGCAGGAGATGTCAGTGCTATATAAATACATAATAACAATATGGTAGGACATTAGACTATGACTATGGCAGGATTAGATTGTGAGCTCCTATGAGGACAGTCAGTGACATGATTATGCACTCTGTAAAAGTGCTGCAGAAGATGTCAGAGCTATATTAATACATAATAATAATAATAATAATAATAATATGGCAGGACATTAGATTATGACTATGGTAAGATTAGAGTGTGAGCTCCTCTGAGGACAGTCAAGTGACATGATTGTGTACTCTGTAATGTAATGCAGCAGCAGAAGATGTGAGTGAGTGAGTGAGTGAGTACATGAGTGAGTACGTGAGTACGTGAGTGAGTGAGTGAGTACGTGAGTGAGTGAGTGAGTACGTGAGTGAGTGAGTGAGTGAGTGAGTACGTGAGTGAGTACGTGAGTGAGTGAGTGAGTATGTGAGTGAGTGAGTACGTGAGTGAGTGAGTACGTGAGTGAGTACGTGAGTGAGTGAGTACGTGAGTGAGTGAGTACGTGAGTGAGTGAGTACGTGAGTGAGTACGTGAGTGAGTACGTGAGTGAGTGAGTACGTGAGTGAGTACGTGAGTGAGTACGTGAGTGAGTGAGTACGTGAGTGAGTGAGTACGTGAGTGAGTGAGTACGTGAGTGAGTACGTGAGTGAGTACGTGAGTGAGTGAGTACGTGAGTGAGTGAGTGAGTACGTGAGTGAGTGAGTACGTGAGTGAGTGAGTACGTGAGTGAGTGAGTACGTGAGTGAGTACGTGAGTGAGTGAGTACGTGAGTGAGTAAGTACGTGAGTGAGTACGTGAGTGAGTGAGTACGTGAGTGAGTGAGTGAGTACGTGAGTGAGTGAGTACGTGAGTGAGTACGTGAGTGAGTGAGTACGTGAGTGAGTGAGTACGTGAGTGAGTGAGTGAGTACGTGAGTGAGTGAGTACGTGAGTGAGTACGTGAGTGAGTACGTGAGTGAGTGAGTACGTGAGTGAGTGAGTACGTGAGTGAGTGAGTACGTGAGTGAGTGAGTACGTGAGTGAGTGAGTACGTGAGTGAGTACGTGAGTGAGTGAGTACGTGAGTGAGTGAGTACGTGAGTGAGTACGTGAGTGAGTGAGTACGTGAGTGAGTGAGTACGTGAGTGAGTGAGTACGTGAGTGAGTGAGTACGTGAGTGAGTACGTGAGTGAGTGAGTACGTGAGTGAGTGAGTACGTGAGTGAGTGAGTACGTGAGTGAGTGAGTACGTGAGTACGTGAGTGAGTGAGTACGTGAGTGAGTGAGTATGTGAGTGAGTACGTGAGTGAGTACGTGAGTGAGTGACTACGTGAGTGAGTACGTGAGTGAGTGAGTACATGAGTGAGTGAGTGAGTATATGAGTGAGTGAGTACATGAGTGAGTGAGTGAGTATGTGAGTGAGTGAGTACGTAAGTGAGTGAGTACGTGAGTGAGTGAGTACGTGAGTGAGTGAGTACGTGAGTGAGTGAGTACGTGAGTGAGTGAGTGAGTACGTGAGTGAGTGAGTACGTGAGTGAGTGAGTACGTGAGTGAGTGAGTGAGTACGTGAGTGAGTGAGTACGTGAGTGAGTGAGTACGTGAGTGAGTGAGTACGTGAGTGAGTGAGTGAGTACGTGAGTGAGTGAGTGAGTGAGTACGTGAGTGAGTGAGTACGTGAGTGAGTGACTACGTGAGTGACTACGTGAGTGAGTGAGTACATGAGTGAGTGAGTACATGAGTGAGTGAGTACGTGAGTGAGTGAGTACGTGAGTGAGTGAGTACGTGAATGAGTGAGTGAGTGAGTATGTGAGTGAGTGAGTACGTGAGTGAGTGAGTACGTGAGTGAGTACGTGAGTGAGTGACTACGTGAGTGAGTACGTGAGTGAGTGAGTACATGAGTGAGTGAGTGAGTACATGAGTGAGTGAGTACATGAGTGAGTGAGTGAGTACGTGAGTGAGTGAGTACGTGAGTGAGTGAGTACGTGAGTGAGTGAGTACGTGAGTGAGTGAGTGAGTACGTGAGTGAGTGAGTACGTGAGTGAGTGAGTGAGTACGTGAGTGAGTGAGTACGTGAGTGAGTGAGTACGTGAGTGAGTGAGTGAGTACGTGAGTGAGTGAGTGAGTACGTGAGTGAGTGAGTGAGTAAGTGAGTGAGTACGTGAGTGAGTGAGTACGTGAGTGAGTGACTACGTGAGTGAGTACGTGAGTGAGTGAGTACATGAGTGAGTGAGTACATGAGTGAGTGAGTACGTGAGTGAGTGAGTACGTGAGTGAGTGAGTACGTGAGTGAGTACGTGAGTGAGTGAGTACGTGAGTGAGTGAGTACGTGAGTGAGTGAGTGAGTACGTGAGTACGTGAGTGAGTGAGTGAGTACGTGAGTGAGTGAGTGAGTACGTGAGTGAGTGAGTGAGTGAGTACGTGAGTGAGTGAGTGAGTGAGTGAGTGAGTGAGTGAGTGAGTACGTGAGTGAGTACGTGAGTACGTGAGTGAGTGAATAATACAAAGTTTGTGGGAGAGAGAGGGACAGATGTATGAAAATGAGAAAAGATGGAGAGAGGTGAGGAAGAGAAATAGAGAACATAAGAAAGATGGGGAAGGAAAGATTTAAGGTAGAGACACAAGACATAAAAAGCATTGGGAGAAACGGCAGAGAGATCTCACCAGTACTGCTGGCTTTCTATGTCCCGTTTGGCAGGGACAGGAATTTTGGAGAGAGGAGATAGCAGGGGAGGAGGGGGACCTGGAAGAGACACACTGGCAAAACAAAAAGAGATCATAAAGTTCGCAGGTGCTTATCTAAATTGTCCCCAGATCAAAGCACACAAAGGAAGCACTGCGCAGTTCTGTCTTTACCTCCTACGTGTCCCGGAGAAGCTCCCAGCTGCAGGGCAGTTCCAGCTCTCTACACATCTTGTTACAGAATCACTCCGAGGCTGGGTGAGAGTCCACAGGCTGGTGCACAGCAGGCTGTACCTGACCATTTGAAATGGCCGCTGTGTAATGCACCTGGGAAGACAGGGGGCGGGGACCAAATCTAGTGCAGGAAGTAGAATGGAGCCCTGCGCTGCCTGCACATGTGATTGCTGGCTTCTCCGCTGATTGTCTTGGATTGTGTCAGGCTGCTCCCAACCAACCAGATGCTTTACTGATGGGGACAACGGGGCCCTTAGAGAGAGAGAATGAGGGAGGAAGGAAGGAAGTCGGGCCTCCCTCCTCTTCGGCTGGCGGCCCAAAATACAAGGGCAGGAGACGGCCCGGGGGGAAAATGCCCTCCATCCCCCCGGGCCAGTCCGCCACTGGCAGAGATCTGGGAGGTCGAGGACAAGCCGAGATCAGGGCAGGCTGCGATCAGACGTAACCAGGAAACAAGCCAAAGGTCAGGACGGGCAGCGATCAGGAGTAGTCAGGAACAAGCCAAGGTCAATACCGGAATAACAATCAGAATAACTCAGGATACAAGGCACAACGCTGTAAGAACTAACAGCACTGCTCCAAGGGCATAGCTGTTTAAATAGAGGATTTTGGCGCCAATAATTACGCCTGCACATGCGCGCAGCGTACCGTGCGGTGCGCGCATGCGCGCACACCGCTATGCGCACGCGCGCGACCCTCTGTGCGCTCTGCGCATGCGCGTGACCCTGCGTGCTGCGCGCGCAATGCCGTGCGCGCCAGACCACCAGAGGCAACCATAAAACTTAATGCACCCGCGCGCGCGCGCGTAACAACACGCCCGCGGGAACACCGGACAGAGCCAGGACGGTAAGTATGACAACAGCTGAGCATACATAGGTTGATACTGTAACAGCCCAACACAACAAGCCAGACATGTGGGTAGCGATGAATTCTAGATGACACAGCACACAGATT
The DNA here is from genome assembly GCF_040937935.1 of Hyperolius riggenbachi. Taxonomy (NCBI): domain Eukaryota; kingdom Metazoa; phylum Chordata; class Amphibia; order Anura; family Hyperoliidae; genus Hyperolius; species Hyperolius riggenbachi. Next base: position 167,026,515 of record NC_090657.1, read on the forward strand.
TAGTGGATTGCAGCATAAGTCTATCAAGCACTGAATGAACTGCAAGTGTTGTACCAAAGTTGTGCACTCACTTATCTGTGAAACTCAGAATTAACCAGAAAGGGTCCACACCAAGGTGAATTTTCAAAAAACACCAATGCCACAACACAAGTGACTTGTAAGCACCTTATGTCCACCTAACTGCAATGCCAACTGAAGAAATATGAATAAGAGGAAAAAAGCCTTATTTCTCAGGATGCAAAAGAGTGGGAGCCAGAACCTGGGCACCAAGACGCCACTTACTGACCTCCTGCCTAAATTGTAGCCTTTTCTCAGCCAATTGGAGAGTCCAACATACACCCCACTGGCTCCCAACTTTTCCCTGCTCAATAAGTTAAAGCTAATGGGAAGCTGAAAAGAAACCCAAACAAACAGATACTTACCTAAGGAGAGGGAAGCATAGCCGTCCTTTGACCTGAGCGACCGGAGCGGTCGCTCAGGGTGCCGGCTTCCAAGGGGGCGCCTATTGCTGGTTATCTATACTAAGGGCACCTATACTAAGTATGCTTGCTTGCTATGCTTGCTAGTCATTGTGTCGCTGCTGGGAACAGTAGTACACCGCTCACCAACACTATATAGCATTGTGTTTACTGCCACTCTGTGTACACCGCTCACCCACCACTGTATAGCATTGTGTTTACTGCCACTCTGTGTCTCTGCTGGGAACAGTAATACACCGCTCACCCGCCACTGTATAGCATTGTGCTCTGTGTCGCTGCTGGGAACAGTAGTACACCCCTCACCCACCACTGTATAGCATTGTGCTCTGTGTCGCTGCTGGGAATAGTAGTACACCGCTCACCCACCACTGTATAGCCTTGTGCTCTGTGTCGCTGCTGGGAACAGTAGTACACCGCTCACCCACTACTGTATAGCATTGTGCTCTGTGTCGCTGCTGGGAATAGTAGTACACCGCTCACCCACCACTGTATAGCATTGTGCTCTGTGTCGCTGCTGGGAATAGTAGTACACCGCTCACCCACCACTGTATAGCATTGTGCTGTGTCGCTGCTGGGAATAGTAGTACACCGCTCACCCACCACTGTATAGCATTGTGCTCTGTGTCGCTGCTGGGAACAGTAGTACACCGCTCACCCACCACTGTATAGCATTGTGCTCTGTGTCGCTGCTGGGAACAGTAGTACACCGCTCACCCACTACTGTATAGCATTGTGCTCTGTGTCGCTGCTGGGAATAGTAGTACACCGCTCACCCACCACTGTATAGCATTGTGCTCTGTGTCGCTGCTGGGAACAGTAGTACACCGCTCACCCACCACTGTATAGCATTGTGCTCTGTGTCGCTGCTGGGAACAGTAGTACACCGCTCACCCACCACTGTATAGCATTGTGCTCTGTGTCGCTGCTGGGAATAGTAGTACACCGCTCACCCACCACTGTATAGCATTGTGCTCTGTGTCGCTGCTGGGAATAGTAGTGCACCGCTCACCCACCACTGTATAGCATTGTGCTCTGTGTCGCTGCTGGGAATAGTAGTACACCGCTCACCCACCACTGTATAGCATTGTGCTCTGTGTCGCTGCTGGGAACAGTAGTACACCGCTCACCCACCACTGTATAGCATTGTGCTCTGTGTCGCTGCTGGGAATAGTAGTACACCGCTCACCCACCACTGTATAGCATTGTGCTTTGTGTCGCTGCTGGGAACAGTAGTACACCGCTCACCCACCACTGTATAGCATTGTGCTCTGTGTCGCTGCTGGGAATAGTAGTACACCGCTCACCCACCACTGTATAGCATTGTGCTCTGTGTCGCTGCTGGGAATAGTAGTACACCGCTCACCCACCACTGTATAGCATTGTGCTCTGTGTCGCTGCTGGGAATAGTAGTACACCGCTCACCCACCACTGTATAGCATTGTGCTCTGTGTCGCTGCTGGTAATAGTAGTACACCGCTCACCCACCACTATATAGCATTTCTGTACTGCCACTGTACTGCTGCCAGTCAGCGTGTACTTTAAGGATAAGTGAAATGAAGAAGAAATAGTGTGAAAGAGGGAGGGGCAAGGGAAGAGGTGTTTCCCCTGACGGTTCACGTACAGGCCACAGTGGAGCACCGAAGAAAACCCACTCAATACCGCCCATGTTGTCCAGGAAATCAACCCTCACAAATCCAAAAGAACAGGACCAGATAATTAATTGGATGACCTCTCAAGCGTCCAGCAGTGGGTTAAGCAGCACCAGCACATCACGCACGAGGTCCGAGTCCTCGGCCAGTTACAAGGAGCCAGTGGGCACAAAGCTGACACAACCGGCAGCGACACCACGCACACAACTGCCAAATAACCAGTCCGAAGAATTTCCTCAGGACACAATGGGGTATTCGCAGGAGCTATTCCCAGCCCAACAAACTTCCACCTTTCAAAGGTCAATGGAACAGCCAGAAATGTTGTGCCCGGATTCACAACCATTTACTGTGGGAAATGCACCGCGCACTGAAATGCAAGGCGAGTCCGAGGACTTTGAAACCCAAATCCAAGAGCAAGTTGGGCAGGAGGGGTTTCAATTGCAGGAGGTCGGCCGAGAAGATCTGGAAGACGACGGAGTGAGCTGCGCAGAGGTTGTTCTGGGGAGCTCTACTCCACGGCGGCGGCCCACAATCACATATGACGAGTTTGAGGAGATGGAAGAGGAGGGTTTTGACAATGTTGACAGAGACCCAGATTTTGTATGTGAAGGAGAATATCGCCGTCGTAGCAGCACAGATGAGTCTGTTGAAGAACCCAATGCTGCACGAGTTCGCCTTGTGCCACAAGGTAGGCGGCGCGAAATTTCAGGCACCACAAGCGTGGAAGTTCAAGTGAGACGCAAAAGAGGCGCAAACAGAAATCGCCAGCAAGGCAGGTGCTCCAAAGTCTGGCCTTTCTTTGAAGACTGCAGTGAGGATGGTACCATGGTGATTTGCAAGGTGTGCAAGACCCGCCTGAGCAGGGGGAAAAATATTAACAACCTCTCAACCACCAGCATGACCCGCCACATGGTATCCAAACATCCCACTCTGTGGGCAAACGCGGCAGGACAGGGTACCAGCAACACTGCCTCCCTTGGGGTCACCAGACTCACCACCAGACCCTCCTCAGCAGCAGCAGTAGCCCAGCCATTGCGTGGTTCACAACAACATTCACAAATATCAGACGACGCTGACACTGTCACTTTCCGGAATAGTGCTCTTGAGGTCTCCCAGTCTTCATCAAACTCAACAACCAACAGCCCTTCTGTGTTCAGCCCTACGGTTCAGTTGTCTGTCTCGGAGATGTTTGAGCGCAAGAGGATATTGCCAGCAAATGACCCCCGGGCCGTGGCACTAACAGCCAGCATAGCCAAGCTTCTGGCCTGCGAAATGCTGCCATATCGAGTGGTGGAGACAAACAGCTTCAAGGGCATGATGTCAGTGGCCATCCCACGTTACGTGGTTCCCAGCCGCTACCACTTTGCGCGCTCTGCAGTGCCTGAGTTGCATGAGCATGTGGTCAGCAAAATAACCCGAAGCTTGAAGAATGCCGTTGCCTGCAAGGTTCACCTCACCACTGACACCTGGACGAGTGCGTTCGGCCAGGGTCGATACATCTCCCTTACCGCGCACTGGGTGAACCTTGTGGAGCCTGGCAGCGATTCCTAACCTGCTACGGCGCGGGTGTTGCCCACGCCGCAAACAGCTGCACCGCCGTCCCTCCCACTGGATAACAACAGCAGCACCTACCTCTCTGACTCCTTCTCCTCCAACACATCTCAAAGCCGTACCTCATCCGGAAACGCTAACCCAGCAGCAGTAGGATTGTGGAAGCAGTGCAGCACAGCTGTTGGCATGCGTCAGCAAGCGTTGCTGAAGCTGATCTGCCTTGGGGATAAGCAGCACACAGGGGAGGAAATTTGGAGGGGAATAAAGGAACAGACGGATTTGTGGCTGGCACCGCTGGACCTGAAACCGGGCATGGTTGTGTGTGATAATGGGAGTAATCTTATTCACGCTTTAAGGTTGGCTAAGCTGACACACATCCCTTGCCTGGCGCACGTGATGAACCTAGTAGTTCAGCGGTTCCTGAGGACATACCCAGGCGTGGCCGATCTTCTGTTGAAGGTGTGACGAGTGGCCAAACATTGTAGAAATTCCAGTACTGCTTCGGGGGCACTCGCCAAGATGCAGGAGTGCTTCAATCTCCCCCACCATCGCTTGCTGTGTGATGTCCCTACGCGCTGGAATTCTACGCTGCACATGCTAGCCCGCTTTTGCGAGCAGAAGAGTGCAGTAGTCCAGTACATGACGGCGCAGTACCGAGGCGCATCCGGACAGCTGCCAAGCTTCTTTGGATCTGATTGGGCCAACATGTTGGACCTCTGCCAAGTCCTCCAAAATTTTGAGCAATCCACGTTGCTTGTGAGCAGTGACAACTCTTCAGTCAGCATTACCATACCACTGCTGTGTTTACTGAAGAAGTCAATGTTGAAAATCAAGGAAACAGCTGTCATGATGCAACTGGGGGAATCTGAAGGAGAAAACGATCAGCGTGATGATACCAACATCAGGCCATCTGCCTCAGGAAATGCTGGCCCCAGCAGCTATGACGAAGAAGAGGAGGAGGAACAGCTGGAGTTGGAGCAGGAATTTCATGCCACCACTGACGAGGGCCAGAGCGGTGCACGTTGGACTTCCACAATTCAGCGCGAACGGTCAGCAGAAGCAGACCAGGAAGAAGGTGACGACTATGATGCATCACAACTATCACAACGCTCACAAGAGGATGATGAGGATTCTGGCAGGACTCTGGCACACATGGCTCAATTCATGCTAGACTGCATTGAACGCGACCCACGCATTGTGCGCATTCTGGAAAACACCAATTACTGGGTTTATACCCTTCTGGATCCACAGTACAAACACAATGTTCCACAACTGCTTGAAGAAAGAGTCAGACAGGTCCAAATGGAAGAATACCAGCAGGCCCTTGTGGAGACTTTAGAGAGGAGATTGACATCCTCCCCCTCCTCTAGCCAGTTGTACGCCGACAGACTGACTTCCGCAAACCCAGGACGACCAGGAGGGCAGCAAACAACACAAGCCGCAGCTAGTGCCCAAAAGGGAATGGTATCGGCAGTGTCCTTGGAGTGGGAAAATTTTCTGACACCCATGCAGCAGCCCACAGAACAGCAAGCGTGCAGATCCACCTCCAACACCGATCGCCTGGAGAAGATGGTCAAGGATTACATGTCAGATGGCGTAGCTGTGTTGAACAATCCATCTGCACCCTTCAACTATTGGGTATCGAAGCTAGACACCTGGCACGAACTGGCAATGTACGCAATAGAGGTGCTGGCTTGCCCGGCAGCCAGTGTTATGTCGGAACGCTGTTTCAGTGCTGCCGGAGGCATCGTCACAGATCAGCGTATCCGCCTCTCCACAGAAAATGCAGACCGTCTGACTCAAATTAAAATGAATCAATCCTGGATTGGAAACGACTACGCAACACTCCCGGACCCCAACCAAGTAACATGAACAATGAACATCTGTGATGGGTTAGCGTTTCCGGTCCCTGTTTATTGAACCTCTCATCTGTATTACATTTATGACTGCATGGCGACAAAATGCATTGCTATCCGCACGCTTTTTGTCCTCATGCAAGGCCTGGGTTGCGCCTGAAAGCGTGGCCTTCTCCTCCTGCGCCTCCTCCTGTTCCATCACGTGTGCTGCTGCTGGGTTAGCGTTACCGGTCCCTTTTTACGGAACCTCTTATCTGTATTACATTTATGACTGCATGGCGACAAAAAGCATGTTACCTGTGCAAAGAAAAATGACATTTTCCGCATTTAAAAGACATTTTTTCCTTTGAAACTTTACAATCAATTTTCTCAAAAACTATAAGCTCTTTTTCAAATATTTTTTTTCCTCTTGTACCCACTCCCAAGGTGCACATACCCTGCAAATTTGGGGTATGTAGCATGTAAGGAAGCTTTACAAAGCACGAAAGTTCGGGTCCCCATTGACTTCCATTATGTTCGGAGTTCGGCGCGAACACCTGAACATCGCGGCCATGTTCGGCGAACTTTCGCGAACCCGAACATCCAGGTGTTCGCCCAACACTAGCGCACTGCGGCTATAACGCGTGGTGTAAATTGTTGGTGCTATGCTATCATTCTACATTGGGGGGGGAGGGGGCTAACTGTCCCACTGTTTTTATTAATATTCCTGAGAGGTTCTAGCCTTCTTTTTTAAGTTAATTCAGGAAAATGTACTCTTTCCATCCAGTTGTGGTTATATTAATAGTATTTTTTCTATTATATATATATGTGATGTGTCACGGAGATCTGAGCATGTGGCGTGATGTGTCACGAGTTCAAAAAGGTTGGGAACCACTGTCCTAGGAGATAGCTCAGGAGAAAAGGTGAATTGCATATGGGCGTGTGTGTGTGTGTGTGTGTGTGTGTGTGTGTGTGTGTGTGCGCGCGCGCACGTGGGAAGAGGATGAAGGGGGGGCACAAAATCAGGTTTTGCTCAGGGCGCTGTGAAACCTAAGGCCGGCCCTGGAGGGAAGGCTCTGGGTCCTATAGAGCCTTCTCGTTCCTCTCCCTTGCTTGATTTCCCTGCTGTGGCTTCAGAAGTAATGTTATAGTTGGTGTGGCCCAGTTGTTATTTTAATCAGTATTAATAAAAGTTATATTTTAGGTATTACATATAGCATTTAGGAAGGGCTTCTGTTAGAAACTGTACCTCAGTTCCAGTGTGTGGTTGTCAATATACCAAATCCTATCAATCCTAGTCGAGTGTTTTGGTGGTTTCAGAAATCTTCGGGAGCCCGAGTGCTCCCAAAGACGAGTGGTTCCATACTGCGCATGCATGAGCACGTTAGAGAGCTCGCTAGCGCAGGCGCAGTACAGAGCCACCCGTCTTCTGGAGCACTCGGGCTCCCAAAGACTTCTTAATCTTCTTCCGGCAGCAGAGAGCAGTATTTGACCATTTTCGTTAAATACTGCAAGCAGGGGAGTCAGCGCTGGAACGTGGAGACTGTGAGAGGAGTGGGAAGGCTGTATAGGACCCAGAGCCTTCCGTTTCCTTAGGTAAGTATTTGGTTGATTTGTTTTTAGCTTCCCATTTACTTTAATCCATTCCAAACCCAACCTAAGCATGTCAACGATTTTGACCCTACCGTCACTTCCTGTCAATTTCCCCTTTCCTAAAATTTGTATATAGAAAGCTATTTTTTTTATCTCTCCCTCTTGATTTCTCCATCCTTGCCATCACAATGTGTACTTATATTATGTAAAAGTTAGGAAGTGGAGTCTGTACTGTATACTCAGGGTCTCTTGAAAAAAAAATATCACTGCCAAAAGCTAATCCTTTCAGAAACTACAGTTAGTGCAAATAGAAAGAGTATCACATCCAGGACTCAACTTCTCTTTTGATGCTATTTTATTTTTGAAATAGAACTTAGAGGCATCTTGCAGGAGTTCAGGCAGGTTTAAAGTGTAGTGAAGACACACGGAAGCATCTAGCAGTCTGAGTCTGGAGAGAACAGGGGGGGGAAGAACAGATGCAAAGACATACATATATTCATAGAAATTTGCTTTATGCACTTTTCGCATCCATAGATATCAGCTGACCAAGGAAAGATTGCATTATCTCCCTTAGGTTTATGCGAGGGAAGAAGAAGACAAAGCAGCAACGTGCTACAAGACAGCGTTTTTATAGACAGCTCTCTTTTTAGAATATAAATACAATGATTTTCCATATTCTGTTTTTTTTTTCTTTTTTTAATACTTGCTTCATATCAGAAATTCATGGAAATGACACAGCTCGCTGGCTAGCAGGTTTATTTCTCCCCATTTTGAATATGATATTGCACTGCACACTCTAAAGATGCCGACAATACTTTGTGCTTCTTGCTCACAGGATATGGTGAGGCTGATCTGCAGCTCCACGCCTTTATTTTCATCACTGATATAAACAGTCATCATTTTGTAATATTTTCTCTTTCGCCTGCACATTTCACATACTGACCTGTGTGCAAGCCTCTATACAGAGAAATATGAAAGCTGTCAGGCATGATGCCCAGAAAGTGCCTCTCTGACTGTATCCCTGAGCCTCCTCTTTTGTCATTTCCTCAGTACTGACTCTGACGCAATACGCAGGTCAGCTGTCTTATTTTTTTTTTTATTGCATGAACCAAAACATCAGCGTTAGAATGAGACAAGAAAAAGCAGGTCATTAGTAGCAATCTCTTTATTTACGGTAACTTAAAGTTTGAAGACAACTGAATTGAGGGATAACTAGTTTCTAAACTAGACCCCGAATACCTAAAGGATTGAATGCAGCTGTGCCAAAACTCTCACAACCTCAGATCAAAAGGCATAACTCTACCACCCCCACATTCCAACTAAAAACCTTTGGAGCCAGAGCCTTCTGTCATGCTGATCCTACCCTTTGGAACACTTTGCCATACCCAATCAAGAAAACTCCAACCCTGGTGGCATTTAAATCAAAACTGAAAAGACACCTATTTAGTCTATGATCCCAAGAGGAAAGCGCTTTACAAATGCTTTGCTGTTGATGTTGACTCACACTATGTGCATTGCTGTCAGTCATAATGCACTGCACGTTGTGTGCGATTCGCATTGTATGTTACCGTTCACAGTATAACTTTTAATGACAGCCCACAAGGTGCATCTGAAGAACATAAGTGACAGTAAAAAAGGAAGAAATAGAGTTATACAAAGGATGCCAACTACAGTATTTAAGATTGTTGTGTATTGTTAAGTGATTGGTAGCACAATTGTTAGTGCAATGATTAAAGAATAGTAATTTGCATATTAACGTATAACTTATTGCACATGCTCAATTAAAAAAAATGATTTCAGAGAAGATAGTTTAGAAAGTTTATGGCAGATGGGAAAAGGCTGTTTTGCAGTCTGTTTGTGTGTATGTAAATTGCTCTCAAACGTCTACCTGATGGTAGGAGCTCATTTATATAGTTATCATTAGAACAATTGTCCCGATTAGACCTTTATCTTCAAGTCCTGCACAAATGATAAATCAAACATTTTAGATGCCAGGGGTATAACTACGAATCACATTTTACCTTCCCCTTTCCACATTGTTAACCGCTCAGTCAAAGAGGCCCATCTGACAGAGGTCATAGAATGTGACCACCATAAGTCCATCACCCATAACAGTGCATCCATCATGGTTTTCTCCATGTACAACAGGGAAGAGACCGATGTGAGAAGCAGACAAACCTCTAGAAGAGAAAAGCACTAGGACAAGAGCAACTGCTGGGTGCCAAGACAAGTAACGATGACAGCACCGGCTTCCTTGTGCTGCTTTGCCTGACAGCCATTGGAGGCTACTGGGAGAGCTTCCATGGTGGGGGGATTTGTATCAGAAGCGAGAGGGTAAGAATATTGCCCCCCACCCCCAGGACCAGCAGGATCTGCTTTCCTCCTAGTAGTTACAACTCTGAAAGTAAACCCGAGGTGAAAATAAACTAATGACATCATAAACATCATACTCCTAAAAATTACTTTTTTAAGTATCCCATGGTTTTCATTTCTATTTAAACATTTACAAAGGAACTTGAATGTTTTACTGTCTCTAATCAGTGACAGCCTATTAAGTGTCCCAGAGTTAGAAAAAGGTTCATATATTTTATATCTCTCTGCCTTTAGATTTTGTATTTTGCAAGGAAAATTTTTATAGCTGTAATTTGCTTATCAGTGATATTTCTTATATTCCCGACAAGGTACACAAGACAGAAGGTGTCACTTCCAGGCCCAGAAATCAACTCTTTCAGGCAGCAAAATAACACAAGTAATACAGCCTGGCTATTAACATGTTTTACACTGTACATACACATGTTTATCTCATCATGTCACATGTTACCTCAGGTGCACTTGAAGTCCCCTCCAAAGCCGACGGTCAAAGGAGCGGGAAATCTCCCCCAATGTGGGCACAGACAACAATAAAAGCACCACAGAGTAATCACATAATGGATATGAAAACATTTTTTTCCTGAAGGTTTACTTTGATACAAGCTGAAGTTTATAGTACGCTGCTAGGACTACTCAGTTCTGCTCTACACAAACCTGGAAAAAGCTTTTCAACCACTGTCAGTCGACTTGAGTCTACTGTCCTCAGGAGTTCTGCCATAATGGCAATAGAGAACTGCCTCTGTTGAGCTGTTTTAGTCTGCAACAGAAGTAATTTAATAACAAATTGTATTAAGAGCAATTCCAGTTGCTACAGCAAGCACCGTCCATTGTACCACAACAATGGCCCGCTTTCATACAATTCTCTGCCTCGCTGTGTGTTTATATCCAGCCGTTAGTACTATTCATTGTGTTGAAAAGCGGGGGCTCGAAGCTCAATGACTCGTCTTTAAAGCACTAGTCCATCTGTGTAACAGCGCTAGTACTGCATAGAGCAGACAGGTGTATGTTTATTTACTGAGATGACAGCCATGGCATTCTGACCCAATCCTCGGTGCAAGGGCACCATCCACTGAACAGAAAGAAAAGAGCTATTATTGCTGTTTGATGGTTCTACCGCAGCACAGTACATTAATAGATAATTTACCAGCTACTGCAAATTCAACAACTGTATAAGACTAAAATCCATTGTAATCCTTGTCTCCTCAGCAATTAACGATCTAAAATGTAAGTCGAGAAGAATGTAATTTCATTTGGATTTTATGTATTGAACTTAGCAATACAGTTCACATTGCTAAAGTGGAATAAAAATAAAATACATAGCTGTGAGCATACATATGCATCCCCTTTGCCATGAAACCCCTAAATAAGTTCTGGTCCAACCAATGAATTTCACCTAGGAACTTTTCAAAACAAGTCTGTTTATATGGGTTTCTGGTGTTGGATCATATGACACTTTGATTGCACACTTGTAAACCTTAACAACAAATCATGTGACAATTCACGGGAGCAGCTGAAAGACAGAGAATTCATTGCCCTCAGCCTCCCATGTGAAAGAGGCTTAATGTGAATACTTTACCTAGTATAGCTAACTTGATCATTCCCCTAGTATAGATAGCCAGATGATTCCCCCCAGTATAGTAGCCAGATGATTTCCTCCATTATATATAGCCCAATCATTTCCTCCAGTATAGCTAGTCCGATGATTCCCCCCAGTTTAGGCAGCCAATCATTCACCCCAGTATAGCTAGGCTGAAGATTCCCCCCAGTATAGGTAGCCAGATCATTCCCCCCACTATAGGTAGCCAGATGATTTCCCCCAGTATAGGTAGCCAGATTATATTTCTCCTAGTATAGGTAGCCAGATGATTCCTCCCAGTATAGGTAGCCAGATGATTTTCCCAGGTATAAGTAGCCAGATGATTCCCCCAGTAATGGAAGCCAGATGATTTCCCCCAGTAATGGAAGCCAGATGATTTCCCCCAGTAATGGTAGCCATATAATTCCCCCCAGTATAGGTAGCCAGATGATTTCTCCAAGTATAGGTAGCCAGATGATTTCCCCCAGTATAGGTAGCCAGATGATTCCCCCCAGTATAGGTAGCCAGATGATTCCCCCCAGTATAGGTAGCCAGATGATTTCCCCCAGTATAGGTAGCCAGATGATTCCCCCCAGTATAGGTAGGCAGATGAATTCCCCCAGTATAGTTAGCCAGATAATTCCCCCAGTATAGGTAGCCAGATGATTCCTCCCAGTATAGGTAGCCAGATGATTCCTCCCAGTATAGGTAGCCAGATAATTTCCCCCAGTATAGGTAGCCAGATGATTTCCCAAAGTATAGGTAGCCCAATATTTTCCTCCAGTATAGGTGACTTGATCATTCCCCCCCAGTGTAGGTAGCCCAGTCATTCCTCCCAGTACAGATAGCCAGATGATTTCTCCCAGTATAGGTAGCCAGATGATTTCTCCCAGTATAGGTAGCCCAATCTTTCCCCCCAGTATAGGTAGCCTGATCATTCCCCCCAGTATAGGTACCAATTACTTTATGGAAAAGGACTAGAATTCAAAAAACAAGGAGTTGAAGTGCAATTAATTGTATATCAAAAAACATCAATAATTGAAGCTGATAGGTAGGTACTGTATTCTGGCTTGACTTGATTGTACATTTAAATAGGTGTTGTATTTAAATGCCTTTAAATACAACACCTATTTAAATTTACAATCAAGTCAAGCCAGAATACAATACCTACCTATCAGCTTCAATTATTGATGTTTTTTTAAATACAATTAATTATATGAAGATCAGTCATGTGGAATTGAAGAAACCGTTTTAAAGTGTTTTGTCATTTGTATCAATAAAGTTTTTCTACAAAGTTTTGATAAAATTGAACTTCAACTCCTTGTTTTTTGAATTCTAGTCCTTTTCCATAAAGTAATTGAAGACTCTTTGGCAAGGTGGACTGCCTTTAAAAGGACTTTGTGTTTTGGATCCATCACTTTATAAAGGATGGTACCCAATCATATGTATATAACCCCAGTATAGGTAGACAGATGATTCCCCCCAGTATAGGTAGACAGATGATTTCTCCCAGTATAGGTAGCCAGATGATTCCCACCGTATAGATAGCCAGATGATTTTCCCCAGTAAAGGTAGCCAAATGATTTCCCCCAGTATAGGTAGCCAGATGATTTCCTCCAGTAAAGTTAGCCAGATGATTTTCCCCAGGTATAGGTAGTCAAATGATTCCCCCCAGTAATGATAGCCAGATGATTTCCCTCAGTATAGGTAGCCAGATGATTTCCCCCAGGTATTGGTAGTCAAATGATTCGCCCCCAGTAATGGTAGCCAGATGATTACCCCCAGTATAGGTAGCCAGATGATTTCTCCCAGTATAGGTAGCCAGATGATGTCACCCAGTATAGGTAGCCAAATTATGTCACCCAGTATAGGATGCCAGATGTGCCCCCCCTGCCCCCTAGCCCCCCGCCCCCCCAGGAATAGGTAGCCAGATTATTCCCTAAGTGTAGGTAGAATTTGTTTTTCCACTCACTCATTCTGAGCCCACAGCACATCTATAACTGTGGTTGTCAACATATGCGCTGTGACTCATTCACACATCATTTTAGCTCAGGCCATGTGTCACCTCTTTCCAGTCATTTACATGCTTAGTGTTTTGATAATGTTATGACCTGTAACATATGAGGATAGCTGTCACATACAGAACATTTGCATTTTCCCCTTGGCATGTCACGATCTGAAAATGATTGGGATTACTGATCTATAAGACATAAGATGCTTTTTAGTTTACCTTTGGTGAAGGGTGTCACTGGATAGGAATAACCTGTATATAGGCACCCTAGACCCCAGAGAGGAGAATCAATATTTCACGCTAGGTTATCATAAGTCACTGCCATGTTTCCAAAGAATGGCTGTTTGACAATGAAATCTTTCATTCATGGATGGTTGACTTGAATGTCATAAGACCTGTTCAAAAACAGCTTTTCAGTTAGAGAAATACTAGCTGTAAGTGGTAGAAGATGATTTACAGAAAAAGCAGCAGGCTAACAAAAATACATACCGTATGTATGTTTCGTCCAGATTACTGTAATACCCTACTCTGTGGCCTACAAAAAAAAGACTGGCACCCATCCATTCCCTACTAAACTCTGCTGCCCGCCCCATTCACCTCTCCCCCCGCTCGTCTGATGCTGCCCCTCCCTGCCAACCCCTCCATCAGCTGCCAATCACATAAAGGATCCCGCTCAAACTCCTAACACTATCATACAAAGCTCTACATAGGCTATCCCCTCCATACATTTCCTTATTTATCTCCAGGTAGACAGATGATATCATCCCTCTCAGAACATTTTTTTCCTCCCACTCTCGCATCCACGCGACTTCTCACGAGTGTCACCTCTTCTTTGGAACTCTATTCCACAGCCTATGGGTCATGCTCCAAGCTTGGAAATTTTCAAACATACCCTCAAGAAAAACCTTTTTTAGACAAGCTTATAATTTGCTATAGCTAGAATTTAAAGCTCACTGCCTCATCTGCTAACCCCTCTGTCTACTCCCCCAATGTATCCCACTACCATCTAGATTGTATGCTCACAAGGACTTCCCCCTTCGGTTTCCTGTTTTTGTGCAATTTATCAAATGAACATGTATCAGTATTGGTGATGTTATTGAAATTACACATCAATTGTATGTTTACGTGTCACTTGTTGTCCTGATTATATAGTATGTTGAACTGCTCATGCATCTATGCTTCCCATTGTTGTACGTTTTGCACAATGTACAGCGCTATGGAATATGTTGGCACTCTATAAATAAAAATAATAATATGCAATGACATTTTTACTTAGCATGTCTTCACTTAAATGGTTAATGAAATTCAAGCAAATATCTATTTTTTTCAAGATAACTGTGCATTTCAAGTTAAAAGTCAGTTATTGCACCAAGACCCTTGTACCCGATATATCAATGTGTTTAATAACTTCTCATGTGAAGAGTGGGACATTTGCATGCCACACGGGGAAGTTTATAGGCTCCATACTAGTCAACAATCCCAGTGGCCAGGACCAGCAGCCAGCATGAGAATGTAGAGTATGTGCAAACTAATATTATTATTATGATGATGATTAAGTATTTATATAGCGCTGACATCTTCCACATCGCTGTACAGAGTATATTGTCTTGTCACTTACCTGTACCTCAGAGGAACTCGCCATACCATACATACCATAGTCATATGTCTATAAATGTATGTATCATGTAGTGCATTGTAGAATTCTAAAGAAAAAACACAGGGAGAGATCCGGGAGCCCAATCTGGCGTAATATCGTTAGGTCACCAGGAAAATCGATAAGACAATGAGAAATATACTCACAAAGGTGGGTTGCTGTATGAGGCAACCACTCATCCGCACATGTGGGGAGATTACCGCCCCCACTTGACCGTGGTCGCTGCTCCAAAAAAGGGACTTTTCTGGACCATGGTGGACCCTGGTCCTGTCCCCCTTTAACTAGGGGTTTATGCTAGAAACTAGAAGGACTGGAGGCACCCATATGTGAGAAGGCAAAGGAATATAATATCCCAATAGTAATCTGGACAATGTCCTACCTTAGTTGTTTCTTATTCTAGACAAAGGCAATTGTAGTACAGGATAAAGTTCAACGATTTTATTTCACACTTGACAACGAGTTTTTTGGCAAGAGCTGCTTCCTCAGGTCAATAAACGGGCCTGATGAGATGAAGTATTAAGTTCCGGACGCTGTATAATACCTGATTTACACTTGCTGATAACTTGCTGAGAAAGACTTATTAGACAGGCTGATCTCCATAAAAACACACAGAGCAAATTTCTTAGCAACTATATGTGTTTTAATTGTATGCTGTGCAAGAGTTTGGGTCCGCTTTAACAGAAATTAATTTGCATGCGAAGCCATTTTAATGTAAAGCAATGTTTGATGCACTCATTTATTTGGAGGTAAGCATTGCTAGCGTAGGAACAGAAAGATCTCAAACTCAACTGTTAAAGCAGGAGACATCTGTAGAAGTTTGAGAATCCTTCCAGATAATAATAAAAAAAAAAAAAAACACACAGAGCCCTCAGAAGCCCCGTATAGTGTATTTAATTGCATCAGGTATTTGGGAGTATGTAAAAATAATACTCACATGTGTTGGTTGCAGAACCAGCAACCACAATATAAAGGCAGGCCTACTTTCAGTGGGGAGGGTCGTGCTCTTAAAAAAGGTTTCCTAACAGTTACAAGTAACTAAAATTACATTTACCATCCCCTCTAAGCAGGTGGTTTTGGCGCCATTTGTTGTCCGTGCAGTACCTGACTTGGGCACCACTATAGCAGTAATGCTATAGTCCGTGGCCCGCACACAGGTAATTTGGGGTTACGGCAATCGCCGGGCCCTCAATTAGAATCAGAATCAGAATCAGAATCATTTTATTTATCGCCAAGCACGACTTGGTCGTGCCCGGAATTGGGCTTGGCACAAGCAGGTACAGAAAAAAAGGACAGGCAACAGAGATAACAGAAAGCATACATCAAGCATAATGTAGTACAGTGGTGGTACACAACAGAGAAAAAACCTTGTAGTACAGTGGTGATACACAACAGAGTAGTACAGTGGTGATACACAACAGCGAAAAGCCTTGTTCGCAGTAAATATGTAGATCTGCTGTGCAGACATGCTTAAGGGACGGTTCTGGTTAGTTGAGGGAGAACGGTTCTGGCTAGTTGAAGACTAGGCTGATGGGAGGATGGTGCGGTGGTGGAGGGGGGTGGGAGTGAGTCTAGAGAGTTCAGTGATTTGACCGCTGAGGGGAAGAAACTGTTCCTGTGTCTTGAGGTCCTGGTGTAGATGGACCGATACCTCTGGCCCGAACGGAGCCGACTGAAGAAGCGAGAGCCTGGGTGTGAGGGATCGTTAGCGATCCGCAGAGCTCTGGAGCACAGTCTGGTGTTGTAGAGGAGGTCCAGCGGGGGGAGAGGTTTTCCAATGATTCTCTCCGCCGATTTGATGACCCTCTGTAGCTTGTGTCTATCACTGGCAGAGGAGCCCGCGTACCAGACCAATATAGAAGAGCACAGGACAGACTCAATTGTGGCTGAGTAGAAGCTTGTCAGAAGTTTCCGGTCCATACCGAACTTCCTCAGTTGGCGGAGGAAGAATAGTCTCTGCTGGGCTTTCCTCTGGATGGAGGTAGTATTGGCCTTCCACCTCAGGTCGTTGGAGATGGTTGTGCCCAGGAGACGAGTGCAGGGGACTTGTGCAACTTCCGTGCCTTCAATATGGATTGGGGGTGGGATGGGGGCGCGCTTCCTAAAGTCTATGATCAGCTCAACAGTTTTTGCAGTGTTGAGCACCAACCCATTCACCCTACACCAGTTGCAGATACTTTCGACCTGGTGACGGTAAGCCTCCTCATCGTTGTTGGAGATGAGTCCAACAATGGTGGTGTCATCCGCAAATTTGATAACTTTGACGGAGCTTTCAGTGGATTCGCAGTTGTTTGTATACAGAGAGAACAGGATCGGTGACAGGACGCAGCCTTGTGGGGCCCCTGTGTTGGTGGTTCTTGGTTGAGAGAGGATGGCACCCAGCTTGACGACCTGGGATCTGTTTGTGAGGAAGTCAGTGATCCACAGGCGCAGGGAGGGGTGGACATTGAGCGCAGTAGGTTCTCCTGAAGTATTTTAGGGCTGATGGTGTTAAACGCCGAGCTAAAGTCAAGGAGGAGGATCCTGGCGTATGAGTTCGCTCTGTCCAGGTGCTCGTAGACTGACTCCAGGCAGATGTTGATGGCGTCGTCGGTGGACCTGTTCGCTCTGTATGCAAACTGGTGTGGGTCTAGCAGGGGCTCTGTTGAGACTTTTAGCAGGGGCATGACCATGCTCTCAAAAGTTTTCATAATGACGGATGTGAGAGCCACAGGTCTGAAGTTGTTGAGGTCGGTGACTCCCTGCTTCTTGGGTACAGGGATGATGGTCGACCTCTTGAAGCAAGCAGGAACTTTACCTTCCTGGAGGGATCTGGTAAAGATGGCAGACAGAATTACTTCTGCCTCTAAGTTGTTCGACTCTGAGGGGGGATAGTATTTAATGCTGCCAGGAATTTGAGTGGCATCAGTGTGAGCCTAACTCACCGGCGGCATACATACATGTACACCCCACATGGTAGGAGGGTGTTAGTAATAATGGGAGGGAAGAGGTGGCCCAAAAATATGGTTGTGGGTGGTAGAAAAAATGGTACAGGTTCTTTTACCTCAAAAGAAGAAAGCAACTTGTGTTTAATGACGTTTTTATTTTATTTATTTTTTCATTTAACACTATACATCTATGTAGTGTTCATGTTCATTAAATACAAGTTGCTTTCTCCTTTTGTGATAAGCGAACCTTTACCATTATTTCTACCACCAACAACCATCTATTTTTGAGGCGCCTCTTCCCTCTCAGTATCAACTTTTATAGCAACGAGTCTATGATCATCTGTACTTGCTCACACCTTCCCCCGTGCTGATAACGATATGACTATACTGAAATTAAATAAGCTGTTCAATTTGGGCAAGGGTTAGAGTACAGTGGAAATGATTTTTTGTGTGATATAATTAGCTTTTATGCTAATTAAAATTCTATGAAATAACTAATATGTACCTGATTACTATGTACAATAATCTAAAAACAATATAATTTGCCACCACAAAAATTGAAAAGACACACATTTTGCAAAAACATTTCTGTCATTGCCAAAACGTTTCACCATAACTGCAGTTTTAAAGTTTGCAAAAACATTTGTGTCATTGCCAAAACGTTTCACCATAACTGCGGCTTAAAAGTGTAAAATTACCGTTTGCCATATTTGGTCTTACAAAATACATATTTACAGAATGCCGTTGCATTACAAACATCATCTTTAGCCTAATTCCGAAATCTGAAAGCATAGATTGGTTGGCAATAATGCTTTCAGATAAGATCATTTTCAATTGAAGAATGCTACGGGAAAAAGAAAACAAAGCAATTTCTGTTATTATGCAAATGGTGCAATTCATCAAGAGTATGGGTCCAACGAAATAAACGGCACAAAGTTTTTAAGAAGTTGAATTTTTTCCCGTCAGCATAGAAACAGTCTCCGGGGAACTCATTCGAAGGCTAAAACAGTAGAGAAAAGGCAAAGAGAGAAAGAGACGGAGGCACTCCAATTAAAAATTAAGTCTTCCCATGCATAATTAATACAGCAATAAGAGAGCTTGAGCAAATGGAAGCAAACTTCCAGACCAAAGTACGAAGCTAAAATATAAAGGAAGGATATGACAGCGACACTGAGAACATGGTGAAACTTTCTGGACTGGGTCACAAAGATCATAACTGAGGAACTGCTGTCTTGTAGGAACATTTCACAGCGGGCTGGATTCTGCAGGGGATGGGTCTTAAATATGCCCCATCTAACGGGAGATAACAGCTTTATGCAGCAAAGTACAGCAAAGGAAAGTAGGGCACTCGAGCATACATTATAATTATCAAGCCAAAACCTCTCTAAGCTGAATGATTAATGCCACCTTTGTACTACATAACATTTACTAAGTCAGAGCCTACAGGTAATACACAGCACTAATGAAGCGTAACCATTTTGTACATTTATGGCTGCAAGTACACAGAGACCAGTGGGAAATATTATTTTGTTGGTTGGAAAGGGTGGTGCAGCTTCAGCAAAAGGCACCCAATACATCATGGAAGACTAAGTGCCAAGGAACACTAAACAGTCCTTCCCAAACATACAACATTTTACCAACACTGGACGGAGTTCGTAAGTTTTGTCTGTGTGCTATTCAGTAATCTTCAGCCCTTAAAATTAATGGGAAGTGGAAAAAAACAAACAAACAGATACTTACCTAAGGAGAGGGAAGGCTCTGGGTCCTATAGAGCTTTTCCTCTCTTCTTATGGCCCCCGCGTTCCCCAGCAGGCTCCCCCATAGCAGTATTTGACCAAATGGTCGAATACTGCTCTCTGCCGCTGCAGGAGGCTTCGGAAGTCTTCAGGAGCCCAAGTGCTCCCAAAGACAGGCCACTCCACACTGCGCATGAGCTGGTGCGCAAGAGAGGGCGCTCGCTCGTGCGCAGTATGAAGGGGCCCGTCTTTCGGAGAACTTGGGCTCCCGAAGCCTCCCATGGCAGGCGATTCAAAAGAAAAGCTGCCGCTACAATGGCTATCATTCATAAAGCATTCCCGCAGCCAACTTACCGAACACATAGCAAGATCTCCATTCATAAAGGCTCTTTCCGCATGAAAAAGCTGACATTACCGAGCAGAGCAAAAAATCACCGTCTTGTGCGGTGACTATCGTAACAAATGTAACAAAATGTTAATTCATAAAGATTTACGCAAGCGGTATGAGGACGGGAAATACCGCTCCCTTGGATGTGGCGATAACCATGTTAAGTTAATGGAGACACAGACCTCCCAGGTAGCTGCAGTAGAGCGGAACACAGAGAAATGTATCAACTCCTGCTTACGTGAACTACAGCAAATGATGGATGACAACTGGCCGAAACTGAATGCAGACAAAACTGAAGTCCTTCTGATCGGAGGGCAGCGCATGACAACAAAACAACTTAACTTGCAGTCTTCACCACTGGGAATAGGAGGCAAGGATCTACGCAGCTCTGATCATGTGCGTAGCCTGGGAGTGCTAATTGATGGGGATTGAAACTTCAGAACTCACATCTCTGTGGTGAAATCATCCTATTTTCACCTTAAGAACATCGCAAAAATCAAGCACCTCATCCCCCTAGAAGATCTACCAACTTTAGCTCATGCCTTCATTACCTCCCGACTGGACTACTGCAATGCTCTCTACACTGGCCTTCCAAAAAAGGTCTAGTACCGCCTACTGCTGATACAGAATACTGCTGCCAGACTGCTAACCAACCAACCACGTCACTGCCACATAACGCCAGTCCTGCACTCCCTTCACTGGCTACCTATAGAATGGAGGGTCCTATTCAAGATCGGCCTACTGACATTTAAATCCCTGAATAATCAGGGCCCTGGATACATGAAAGATATGTTGCAGATGCATAGCAATCCCCGCATTCTCAGATCCACAGGTTTTAATAATCTAGTCATACCCAGAGTCCACTTGGAAACTTTTGGTCCCAGAGCCTTCTGTCATGCTGCCCCTATGTTTTGGAACTCCTTACCTCAACAGATCAGGACAGCTCCATCCCTGGACGTGTTTAAATCCAGACTGAAAACCCACCTGTTCAGTTTGGCATTTGTAGAAATATAACTTTTGTTGTGTGAATACTTCATCCTACTACCAATTACTAAATCTGAGAGAGCCTAAGCACTTTGAGTCCTATGGGAGAAAAGCGGTATAGAAATGTTATTGTATTGTAACTCTGCAGCTTCCTGTGTTTCCGCAAGCCTACCGCCTGCCTACCGACAGCCTAGTTCGGGAAATCTCCGCACTGCTATCGCAACTGGCAACATTTTTATGAATGAGCAGCCAGAAGTCTAAAATACTGAAAGCGGTGTTTTCCCGCATGGATTTACTTTACCGACCACATTTTTATGAATGATAGCCAATGCGGGGACCGTGAGAGGAGTGGTAAGGCTTTATAGGACCCAGAGCCTTCTCCTTAGGTAAGTATCTTTTTTTTTTTATTGCTTCCCATTGACTTACACTTGGAAAATGTCTGTAATCAAACTAGAAATCGAAAATGATTAGGAATGCTTGTTTCTTACACACAAGTGACTGCAGAACCTGCATAGTGCGTGCTACGGTCTAAACAATAATTGATATCAGGAAGAAAAAGAAACCCTTTAAAAAGCAGCACCACTCAAGATGTATACTGTATTACAAAAGTATATAATACTCTTTATTTATACACTGAGTAAATCAAACACTGCATCATGATCCAATACATTAAAACCAAAATAAAAAAGCATCCCATAAAATCTCCATGCCGTGTATCATCATATGCACAATGGTATACAGTGGTTTGCAAAAGTATTCAGCCCCCTTAAAGTTTTCCACATTTTGTCATATTACTGCCACAAACATGAATCAATTTTATTGGAATTCCAGGTGAAAGACCAATACAAAGTGGTGTACACGTGAGAAGTGGAACGAAAATCATACATGATTCCAAACATTTTTTTTTACAAATTAATAACTGCAAAGTGGGGTGTGCGTAATTATTCAGCCCCCTTTGGTCTGAGTGCAGTCAGTTGCCCATAGACATTGCCTGATAAGTGCTAATGACTAAATAGAGTGCACCTGTGTGTAATGTCTGTCAGTACAAATACAGCTGCTCTGTGACGGCCTCAGAGGTTGTCTAAGAGAATATTGGGAGCAAAAACACCATGAAGTCCAAAGAACACACCAGACAGGTCAGGGATAAAGTTATTGAGAAATATAAAGCAGGCTTAGGCTACAAAAAGATTTCCAAAGCCTTGACCATCCCACGGAGCACTGTTCAAGCGATTATTCAGAAATGGAAGGAGTATGGCACAACTGTAAACCTACCAAGACAAGGCCGTCCACCTAAACTCACCGGCTGAACAAGGATTGCGCTGATCAGAAATGCAGTCAAAAGGCCCATGGTGACTCTGGACGAGGTCTACAGCTCAAGTGGGGGAATCTGTCCATAGGACAACTATTAGTCGTGCACTGCACAAAGTTGGCCTTTATGGAAGAGTGGCAAGAAGGAAGCCATTGTTAACAGAAAAGCATAAGAAGTCCCATTTGCAGTTTGCCACAAGCCATGTGGGGGGCACAGCAAACATGTGGAAGAAGGTGCTCTAGTCAGATGAGACCAAAATGGAACTTTTTGGCCAAAATGCAAAACCCTATGTGTGGCAGAAAACTAACACTGCACATCACTCTGAACACCAGGGCTGTGGAGTCGGAGTCGTGCAATTTTGGGTGCCTGGAGTCGGAGTCGGGAAAAAATGCACCGACTCCGACTCCTAATGAATTTGTAACTGTAATTAAAATAGAAAATATGATAAAATGTTCTATTTCTCAGATAAGTCATTAAAAATAATGTATATATACAGTATATATACAGTAATAGCTGTGCTTAGTCCACAAAAATGAAATAAACCAATCAAAATTAGTTACTTGTGCTGCTTCAATAAAGCAGTCCCGTATTTTTAAGGTCAGATATACATATCTGATTGTGACTGTATATATGATGTGTACACAGGAATCTCTTATATACTGTATACTAAATAACATCTATGCTGTAAGAATAAAGCCTGATGTGTAGCTGTGTCACTAATAGAGATGGTCAACGAGATGGAAATAATTCTGCATTGATGCTGATTTATGCAAATGTATGCACTCCCTTTGCTGATGAAATCAAATAATGTGATATGTTATTAAAATTTGGTTTGGTGACTACAAATTAAAGGGTAACTGAGACGGATGAAAAGTAAAGTTTTATACATACCTGGGGCTTCCTCCAGCCCCCTTCAGGCTAATCAGTCCCTCGCTGTCCTCCACCACCCGGATCTTCTGCTATGAGTCCTGGTAATTCAGCCAGTCAGCGCTGTCCGGCCGCATGCCGCTCCCACAGCCAGGAACATTCTGCACCTGCGCAATAGTGCTGCACAGGTGTAGTACGCTCCTGGCGGCGGAGTGTGTGCATGCGCACTACGCCTGACTGGCTCAAGTACCTGGACTCATAGCAGAAGATCCAGGTGGTGGAGGAGGACAACGAGGGACTGATTATCCTGAAGGCGGCTGGAGGAAGCCCCAGGTATGTATAAAACTTTAAATTTCATCTGTCTCAGGTTTACTCTGTTACACAGTAGTACTATACTCTACATATGCACTCCCCACAGAGCTGCAGGGAATCCACTGAGAATGCTGTGCACATTGAACACAGAGGTGTTGTCTGTTTACAATCTCCTCATTCCCCTGCAGAGTACCTGCACATCATTCTTACATGCACCCACACTTACATTGCCTAGGGCCTGATAGATGTTCTTTGTTCCGGTTTGTACCTTTTACAAGTACTCTTACCAAGGACTAGTTTTAGTCTAAAGGGAATAAATATAGTAGTCTACACATCCTTCTCACTTCAGTTGTCTTGTAAAATTCCTAAGCGTTGGCAGTTAAGAGACGAATTTCATGTTACATACTTTTAATCAACAAAATTGTAATATGCAAATTAGAGGAGTCGGAGTCAGAGTCGGAGTCGGTGGAATCCTAAACTGAGGAGTCGGAGTCGGTGGATTTTTGGACCGACTCCACAGCCCTGCTGAACACACCATCCCCACTGTCAAATATGGTGGTGGCAGCATCATGCTCTGGGGGTGCATCTCTTCGGCAGGGACCGGGAAGCTGGTCAGAGTTGATGGGAAGATGGATGGAGCCAAATACAGTGCAATCTTGGAAGAAAACCTCTCGGAGTCTGCAAAAGACTTGAGACTGGGGCGGAGGTTCACCTTCCAGCAGGACAACGACCCTAAACATAAAGCCAGGGCAACAATGGAATGGTTTAAAACAAAAGATATCCATGTGTTAGAATGGCCCAGTCAAAGTCCAGATCTAAATCCAATCAAGAATCTGTGGCAAGATTTGAAAACTGCTGTTCACAAATGCTGTCCACGGGGGTGTTTTGCAAAGAAGAATGGGCAAGGATTTCAGTCTCTAGATGTGCAAAGCTGGTAGAGACATACCCTAAAAGACTGGCAGCTGTAATTGCAGCAAAAGGTGGTTCTACAAAGTATTGACTCAGGGGGCTGAAAAATTACGTACACCCCACTATGTGGAGGAGTGGAGGAGCGGGCAAGCATACTAAATCAGAAAGAGGAGAGGAAACAGAGTAAGGGAGGAAATTACATCAGGATTGGCTTCAGACACAGCGATTCCAAAATGGAAACTGACAGAAAAAGAATTCTCTTTATTTACTACATAAAACTCACTGAAATAAAAATGTGGACAGTGCAACACATAATGTAAGTAGAGCAAGTATTCATCAACTAATATAAGTTTTTTTGTTTGTTTGTTTGTTTTAGATAGTATGGCTAACAGCTCCTCTTTGATTTCTTTTTCTTCCTGATATCAATGCTTGTTCCTTAAAAAGTCTCTACGTTGCGAAACACTGTAGGACCCAATGCTTACAGCCAAGGTCTCCCTGCATTGGCCTCGATTCATAAAGCATTACCGCATGCGGTAATGCTGAAAACAGCTGACTTTACCGAACAATTAGCAAAATGTCAATTCATAAAAGCTGTTACCGCATGAAAAGCTGACATTCCCGAGCAGTGAGGTAAAATACCACCTTGTGCTGTGATTATCTCAACACATGTCACTAAATGTCAATTTATAAAGATTAGAGCAGGCGGTATTGGAACAGAGAATACCGCTTGCTTTGAAGAGGTGATAAGGGTGCGGATAAGAGCAAAGTTAATGGTGACAGATCTCCCAGGCAGCAGTGGTGAGAACAGAACAAACAAGGCTTCCCGGAATACCCTAGGCTGTGTTTTTTAACCTCTTGGGTACCTGTTTTCATATGTTTTACATCATATGTTACACATGGAAGCCTGCATGTGTAAAATTTCTTAAAGCTCTTCTAAGCTGTGGCAATTAAATAGATTGTTTAGAAAGACTAATAGACAGATACAGAGCAGATTCAGGGCAAATTGGAGGCAGTATAACAAAAAATGCACATCTAAAGGGAAGTTGGGGATGCCTCTTTTATTGTAATGCTGTCTCTGCACAGAGAAATGTAACAACTCAGGCAGCTTCTCATGTTACCACATCGCAACTGTAAACATTTTTATAAATTAGCACACAAACGTCTAAAATACCGAATGCTGTATTTTCCCGACAAGATTTTTTTCCTGCACAGCCTTTTATGAATTGACCCCATTTTGTGAGAAAATGTAGGAAAAAGGGGTTAATGTAAGCCAGAATAACAGTACAGGGAAAAACATAAAACTTTTGCAGACTAAAGAACATGGCAATTTCTGTAAACCTTTTCAAGAGATAAAAAAAATGTAAAACTATAGTACATGTTTCTAACTCAATTGCATATATTTTAGAAATGTATAAAAAGATAAAAGGGTGTTGCTTTCTACAATTTCCTAAACCACTGGGCTAGAGGAATCAGGTACTAATGAGAACAGGTTTGCACAAAAATGCCCTTTACGTGACTAATGTGTAACAGGAGGAGACGTCCTCTGTTTTAAACTCAAAGCGCTTTTTAACTTATGCTTGTAAGTACAGTACAATAATCTTCATTTTTTCAAATAAAAGTAACTGGTTTTACAGTATTTGAGCATGTTTAGTCCCTAGATTAGGGCAGGGGACTGTGGCGGCTCAAGCTGGTGATCGAAGGAGGCGTACCTGTAGCCACAGGCAACACTGCGCGATTACAGCTGTCTGTGAGGGTGGGCAGCACGTGCAAAGGGTGAGCGAGAGGTGATTGCGCTGTGGATGTGTTAATGCAGAAGTAAAAAGTAAAACAGAATTTTGGGGGGCAATTGACAGATAGTTTCACAGTGATGTGCTCCCATTCTCCCTGAGATGGATGGGAACAATGATGACGCAGGTGTGGAAGTGATCAATTGCTGGTAGCATTAAGAGTGCTGTCTTCTGTCTGTGGGTCAGGGCAGCTAAAGGGCCAGGTGAGCGTGCCATTCAGGTGGTGGTTGAAGAAGCACATGGTGGAGGCTGGTGACCCTCTAATATATCATGGGAGGTTGTTGTCCGCATGTTGGACCCTGGAAGTGGTGTGTGAAAACTAACTATACTATGTCCTTTATTTTCTGTTTTTGAGGAATTATCTACACAGTGACCCTTGGAAGTACTAAAAAAAAAAAAGAACAAAGGACTTTGGAGTTACTCCTTCTGAACATTATTTCATAACTGGGAAGGGCCTCCTATGAAACTGTAATGTTTGATGTAGTTCAATGCTTTGGTCTATCAATCTACTGCCGCCCCTATCCTGTTCTTGATCACCCTAGATTTTTGGTGTGTTGTCCAATTAATCAATAACATAATCCCCTAATCCCTCCCCCCCCCCCGGGGATACTTACCTTGGGAGGGGGACGCCTCAGGGTCCCAATGAGGCTTCCCCCTCCCCTATAGCTTTAGGGAATCCAGCGCTGACTCCTCCGAATCCACCCCCAATCCTCCCCCGACAAGCTTGACAAGGCTTGATATATTTACCTCACCAGGATCCAGTGCAGGCTCAGTAGCGGCTCTTCGTTTGGGCTAGACAAACATAGCCAAGCCCGTTCGTATCCACTTTACTGTGCAGGCGTAAAAGGGCTGGCACCTGTGCAGTAGAGCGGATTGATTGGGTTCGGCTATTTCTGCCTTAACCCGAATGAAGAGTGTCTAGTGCGCCTGCTCAGGATCACGGTAGGTAAATACTTACCTCGCCGAGATATGGGGGGTTCCGGCAAAGCAACAGAGAGACGGAGGAGGTTAGGGAAGCCTCGTAAGGATCCAGAGGCTTCTCCCTCCCGAGGTAAGTACTCCCCAATGGCTCTTTTTTTTCAAAAAGGATAACAATTCAATCAATTAGTCACTATGGGGAATTGATTCCCAATATCAAAAGGCTGCTGGGAATCAAACGGAAAAAACAATTAGGCTACACCTTTTTGAGAGAAAAAAAACACCATGCCCACAATTCTGAGGGGGTTGGAGCACTCACCTGTCTCGGGGAAATCCAAATGATCAGGTAAGTACTTAACCCTGAATGCCTGGAATGACAGGCTCTGCCTTTTTTAAATTTAAGTAGTCTTCAATGTAAACGCCAGACATATGAATGGTGTGAACGCTTTAATGTTCTTGATTAAATTCTGCAGAAAGCATTGAGCAGTATTTTGTGTTTATTCCTGTATTTATACAGTACCACCAAATACAGGACTTCACAGAGTATGTGTAGCAGTACTGTATAGGCTAGTAAAATATATACATTTGCTTTGGAATTTTCAGCATGACATACAGTACATTCTATATATGGTTGTATATACCGTACAATACCCCTTTAATTGTACAGCCTCATGAAAGACAGCAGCTCTATAGGAATCAATAATAAATATGTGAAGACACATCACGGCACTGGATGAGATATGACACACACATCCTTTTGTTTCTCCAGCCAAGAAAGGACCTACGTCTTCAACAGATCTTCAAGTTATTCACTGTCAGCTAAATACCAGTGTCTCTCCCTGCTTCTCATTTCTCTTTTATAGCAGTCCGACTGTGTCATTCTGTTCTTTATATACAGTCATGTTTTGGCTGCCACGTATTAAAGAATACATCCAGAAAATCTGAGATTCTATAAATAAATCTCATGTATCAGGGCATATATCCTGTCATTCCATATGATTGCTAGAATGTATATTCACGCTTTCCTGGAATTTCAGTTTAATGGCATGTAGACTTTTCATGGTAGCTGGAAGCAAAGGATGCTGGGAAATCTACACTTGCTTACATACTGTCTTATGACATAATATTAAATGAGTGCATTCTCATCTAATGTAAGAGTGAACAGAGGCGCCAGCAGGATAAAAGGTTCTAAAAGGCTTAAAATCCCTCAGGAGGTGGTAGTGGACTCGCCACCCCGAAGCAGACAAGATACCGTCAGTTTTATGACAACAGGTTTATTAATATACTCCAAAACAAACAGTGCAACACGTTTCACGGGTATGTTCCCGCTTCCTTAGGCAATAAACAGATAGGCGTACACAGTATAGTCTCAAGGTCACGAATAGCGTCTCTGTGCTCACCTGCCTATACAGTGGTTACCTAGGCGGTAACCCACGTTTGAGAGTATATACATTATATACTTTTCATTTCCAACTCCTTCTTTTGCATACTACACTATATTGGGCTCTTGGTATTTATTTTGTCTTTATGCATTCTCATCTAGGTTCTATTTACTATTAGTATTATGCATGCATAGAAAGCTTATTTTATTTGCACGCCTTATAGAGTACAGCGGACAAATCACGTCACCTTGCCCACAATCTAATATTCCTGCCACATTCTAGGGCCAATTTAGAGGAGTACATATCTTTCAACAAAACACATACACACACTTATTGGCAGCAGACCGACTGCCTGAATTTGGCCCGGGAAAAGAATACGAACGGCATGCAGATAATGTCCTGGCTGGAACTAAATGGGTTTTAAAGTATTCTTTTACAATATAAAACAACATTAACGTTCCCCTTAGAACAAATATATTTGTGCAAGTATTCCTCATAAAATGCTGTAAAAGCAAGCTTCTGATCCATGGCAGGTTAGTTTTCATTATGGATCTTGCCATACTCTGGGAGGCCAGTGTTTTTATCTTCCAGTTACCTCTGTCTAGTAAAGGGAGCTTCACTGACCTATAAAGAAAGCCTAATATTAAGCATTGGGTCCAAATACAGTATAACAGAGGAAGAACAGATATACAGTAAAACCTTGGACTGCATTCAAGGGCGTAACTACAAATCACAGGACCCCTCAGCAAGACTTTCCCTGTGAAGCCACCCAATGTTCATTATGCTTATCTTGCCTTCTATTGGTAACCTTCACAGCCTGAGGGCCCATCTTGCAATG
Source organism: Hyperolius riggenbachi (assembly GCF_040937935.1). Lineage (NCBI taxonomy): Eukaryota > Metazoa > Chordata > Amphibia > Anura > Hyperoliidae > Hyperolius > Hyperolius riggenbachi. The sequence goes on from NC_090657.1 coordinate 167,055,587, forward strand.
GCCATCATGATCTTCATACCAATAACATGTGTAGCCACAAAAACACTTGATCTAAAGGATGGAGCCCTGTATCATAGGGAGTGAAGGTTAGTAGTTGGAGGCCCCTCACTGCTCCATCACAACTAAGCCGATGGTTCCTCTCTCTTTGACGCTGCAGGATTCTTGTGAGAGTGTAGTGACTTCAATATCACAGTTGTGTTAAATGATCAAAAGGAGGCAAAACCAACTGTCCTTGGATACATTCCTAGTTAAAGCCACACAAAATGAATAAGGTTTGGGTGAGTCCACAGATAGAAATGATTCTGTTTTTGTGAACGTCTTCCTACACAATAACCCTCATCCTCTCCCTTACACCAGACACAATTCTTTACAAAGTAAAGTGCAGGTTAATTTGTTTTACTGTATCCCTTTGGGGACCGGCTGCCTAACCCCCCTAAAGGAATAGGGCATTTTACATGGGGGGAGGGGGGCGTTTGGGGGGGTCAGGCAGCCGGATCCCCACTATAGATAGCTAGGCATGGTGTCCCCTGTATTTCCAGCAGCCTTTACTCACCATCCAGGCTCCAGCGATGAGCAGCTGTGAACCCCTCCGCTCTGGCCGGCATCCTCGCTCGCACTGCCGTTAAGTACCAGGTTGCGGCTTGATGATGTCATCAAGCTGGGACCTGACACTTACGTCACAGCGAGCAGAGATGCCGGCCAGAGCAGAGGGGGGCGACGATTGCTGGGGGAACTTCAGGTAGGTGAGTGGATCCTCTTCTTCCCCTCCTACCACCGCTGCTTTAATAGTGATCACTACGATCCGCCAGCGATCGTAGTGATCATGTGATCAGGAGCCAATCACGATGACTTCTGATAACTGAGGGGAGATGTCAGCTGTCATATGACAGCTTAATCTCCCCTCTCAGGTGCACATGATCGCATTGGGAGCGGAAGCAGCAGGTGCCGTAAATCCTACACCGCATCAGAGTTAGCCAGCCACAAATGTGGCGTAGGATTTACTACCACCGGTCCCCAAAAGGGTATGCATATTTACTTTATACAGTACTTTGTATGAAATAGTCTTCTATATCTGTTTTTGGATTGCAAAATGAATCATCTGAGTCTCCTTTCATTTTATGGGGTAATTTGTTCTGATGTAAGAGTGTTTTTGGATTACAAGCATGTTTCTGGAACTAATTATGCTCGCAAACCAAGGCTGTGCTATACTGATAATAAATAAATTCAGGCCTTAGCAAATTGCCTTGCCAGCTTAAAGAGGAACTCCAGTGAAAATAATGTAATAAAAAAAGTGCTTCATTTTTACAATAATTATGTATACATGATTTAGTCAGTGTTTGCTCATTGTAAAATCTTTCCTCTCCCAGATTCACATTCTGACATGTTTTACATGGTGACATTGTTACTGTGGGCAGATTATGTAGCTGGTCTGGCTTTAACAGACAGCTGTAAGCAGCTATTTCCTGTCTGAACATTGTTACATTGTGGCAGTTTGCCCAGAGTACCGTACGGTACCAGAGCCTCTTGTGGGAGGGGTTTCAGCACAAAATCAGTCATACAGCGCCCCCTGATGGTCTGTTTGTGAAAATCATTATTTTTCTCATGTAAAAGTGGGTATCAGCTACTGATTGGGATAAAGTTCAATTCTTGGTCGGAGTTTCTCTTTAAGCACACGTGAACCTGAATGGATATGCCAACTGACACTTAACCAATGGCATCTCTGACATAACTGATGGCATGTACTGGACACAGCACTCAACTTCTGTTTTCACGTGTGATTCACTAGTTGTTCTGTACTTGGCCTTGAAATCCCTGACTTGAAGTGTAAGTAGGAACATCTGGCCCTGTCTGTTTCCTAGCAGAAGCTACACAAAAGCAGGAGAAAGCAATAACAAAGATAAATAACTTGGCAATAAAATTTCAGCTCCAGCAATTTTTCCATTTATATTTCCTGGCTGAATCTTGTAGCTGTCGTCAGTGCGTCCCTAACTTTGAGCCTGTATCAAGAAAGCCATTTCATGTCCAATAGTTCTGTGAATGCCACAGTCACAGGGGACAAGCCTGCATATCTAATGAGAAGTTGTGCGACGTTCTACATAATATATCTGCCTTTGTCATTTACGTGCATTCTGCACTCTGCCACATCCAATCTTCTGTCTCAGGATGACTGTCAAGCCCATTCTGGCGCCCAACCCCTCCTCCCCCCAAATATGGCTCTTATTACCACTTTGTTTCGCAAATTAGTCATTTCTGCCATTTCACGGTATCGGTTTACGTCTTCCAGCCACTTTGCAGAAAGACTGATAGTTTTGTGGTTCCAGAAAAATTCTCGCCAATATCTAGTCACACAGATATCGGAGGCTGCAAGCAGTGGAGGGGATGCAGAAGTTGCCACCGTACTGGAGCCCCTGGACCACAGGGGCGTTTCTTCAACCACTGTGTTAGCTCTTCCCTGATACAATTACAGTAATGGTCACCTCTATATGAGCTTTAAATAGTGATGATCATTAATAAAGTTTCCCTCTCCTTTACCTAAACCTCTCTTAGCAGGTTTTGGGACTTGATGTTAGTTATGTATAGAGTATTAGAGGGGCATACATGTAAAGAGGGTGCCACGGCAATTTGGGCACCTGAGATAGCTACTAGTAATATATGGGTAACATTATTGATATTCTACTATCAACTGATGACTAACCCTAACCGATGCACCCCCAAACTATGCCAAACCCACCTGCTCCCCAACCAATGCCTAACCCAAACAAGCTGAGGCGCAGGGTAAGCTTGGGCACCACCACAGGCCATCGCATCCATTATTAGTACCTGCAGTTTGTATAGCGGGCGCCTCTGGTGCCCCCTATCTGCCTCACCCAAATTTCCAGTTATGGCCGTTAATCGCGGTTTTTAACATGGGCGCCTAAGGTGACGCACAAACTTCCCCGACTGGCACTCAAATTACCTATTTCACTTGAAGAGGCCAAATGTAAACCTTGCTCTAGGGCCTATAGCTACAACATTACCTGCAAACATCTAAGTATTTTGGTTGCCAGCAGCTTGAATACCGTCTTGCAAAAAGACTATAGATTTTTCAGCTACACAGGTGTCATTGTTTACCATTCAGGGCTGAGCTGCTCCATACCTTATGTATATACTCACATTTTGGAGATATCCATTGCAACAATTCTGCAGTGATCAGTAACAGATCTGGGATGGAGTTGTACTCAGAAGCCTGCCGTGTAACAGTGGTCTGAAGCATTTTATAATTCTGTGCAGTGAGCGGAAAGGGAGATTTATGAATTTACCTGCATGGTGATAGCAAATCCATCTGTGATGGGAGCCATGTGAGTGGATTGATAAATCTCCCTCTGCAGTTTGGTGAGACTGTATCAGAAGCATTTTTTAGGGCGGAATGTCCTGCGTGGTTCACAAACCCTTTTTTTTAACACCTTAGTAAATCCCTGGAAATGAAAATGTACAAGTCACGGATTCCTGTGTGGTTTCTAAAGACATTCCCTCTGGGAAATTGTATTGAGTCTGTACAATTTAGATCCCTTGTTCACCTTCCCAGATTTATCATAGTAAAGGTGATTAGGGGATTACGTCATTACTCACATAACTTTCACATCTGATGCTTCTGTCCTCATTGCAGGATCAGTTGAAGAGTGAAAACTGTTAATGCTACAAAGTGTTTGGGAAAACATCCAGCAGGACCTGACCACAGAAACAAAAATGGAACAGATAAAAGATAAACTAGCCAGAGAAAATCCCCATAGACATCAATCCGCCCACATTAAGTCCACTATCTGGCGGGACAGCAAATAGTAGTGGAAATGTCTGCCACAGACTGTGTATAGGCCAAATGGCCAATAGCAGGATCACTTGGTGAAAAGGTTGGGAGAGGTCACCTGTCGTATACAAGTTTAAAAAAAAAAATACCAGTGTCTCCTGTGCAGGTTATTGTTTTATTAGATACTAGTGACCTTAGCCCATTTAAAAATGGGCTCTAGGTATGTCATCGCCACCACATGCCCGCCCCCGCCGTGCGTACCCCCCAGCGCACACACACACTCGGCAGCCGCGCGCATCCACACCCGCCTTTCCCCAGGCTGTCCCTGCGGCACATGCGCAAATGCAGGGACACACACACACAGAGACAGGATGCAGAGACACAGGGGTTTTATTGTATAGGATAGACAGGGCTGTGGAGACGGTACAAAAATTCTCTGACTCCAACCCCGCAGTTTATGAAACCACCGACTCCGACTCCTCAGTTTATGAAACCACCGACTCTGACTCCTCAGTTTATGAAACCACCGACTCTGACTCCTCAGTTTATGAGGACCTCCGACTAGAGGCCTGCGCGGGTCCACTTTTTCATACCCGCACCCGACCCGCTTTTTGGTGAATTTGATACCCGGAACCCAACCAGCAGGCCCGCTACCTGCTGTTTGAAATTTTCTTCTAAAGTGCACATTTGCATAGTTGTCCCCAGTGTAGCCAATATAGTTGCCCTCAGTGTAGCCAGCATAGTTGTCCCCCAGTGCAGCCAGCATAGTTGTCCCCCAGTGTAGCCAGCATAGTTGTCCCCCAGTGAAGCCAGCATAGTTGTCCCCCAGTGTAGCCAGCATAGTTGTCCCCCAGTGTAGCCAGCATAGTTGTACCCCGGTGTAGCTAGCATAGTTGTCCCCCAGTGTAGCTAGCATAGTTGTCCCCCAGTGTAGCTAGCATAGTTGTCCCCCAGTGTAGCTAGCATAGTTGTCCCTCAGTGCAGCCAGCATAGTTGTCCCCAGTGGGGGCCAGAGCCCACCCTCCTCTCTCACCTGGTCCCCTCCTTCAGAACAGCGGTGGAGCTGCGGGCGGGCGATTACTCACCTTCTAACTTCCGCGTTCCAAGTGCTGGCAGCATCCCCTCGTCACAGGTCTCCACCTTTAATGCCACCCACTGTGCTTCCGCCAATCAGGAAGCACAGTGGGTGGCATTGAAGGCGGAGACCTGTGACGAGGGGACGCTGCCAGCGCTTGGAACGGAAGTTAAACGGTGAGTAATCCTCCGCCCGCCCGCAGCTATTCTGGAGGGGGAGAGAGCTGAAGGAGGGGACCCAGGTGAGGGAGTTCTGGCCCCCCTCCCTGTCACTGTCCCAACTGCCCCTCCTGGCGCTGCTTCCCCTCCTCACTACCCGCACCCGCAGACCGCTACCTGCAACCCTACCCGCACCCGCAACTCGCTACCCACACCTGACCTGCACCAAAAATCAATTCGGGTACCCGAACCCGACCCGCATTTCGGGTTACCCGTGGGTACCCGACCCGCTGCACGCCTCTACCTCCGACTCCTCAGTTTATAAAACCACCAGCTCTGACTCCTCAGTTTATGAAATCACCGACTTCAGGTACCCAAAAATTGCTCCGACTAAATCATAAATCCAACGCAGTTAATTTTTTAAGAGCCCTTACGGCGGAAGGGCACATGAGCTAGACAGGTGCACAGAGGGGCCGCACATGCACAGTGGCTCGTCTTCGGATGAAGTCGCCACTCTAATGGAGCCGCCGGGGGCAGAATGAAGAGAGTCCGGAAGACGCTGAGGTACTTCATCGACTACAAGGGTCTGGACGAAGCCCCAGGTAAGTTCACTTTCCCGCAGTGGCGTTCCTACTGTAGTGCGCAGGGGGGCGTGGTGCACCGGGTGACAGAAAGCCGGGGGTGTCGCCACGACCCCCCCAGCAGCAGAGCAGGAGGGGGAAGCAGCGCTAGAAGGAGGAGCAGTGGGGGCAGCGTTGGGGATGGGGGAAATATCCCCCCTCCCTCACCTGGGACCCCTCCTTCTGCCTCTCTCCCCCTCCATTTAGCGGTGGCAAGTGTGGGCTCGGCGGCGGGGAGACAAGCGGATAATTACTCACCTCTTCCGCGTTCCAAGCACGGGCAGTGTCATGTCTTCACTGATCTCCGCCTTCAAAGCCGCCCACTGTGCTTCCTGATAAGCGGTAGCACAGTGGGCGGCATTGAAGGTGGAGATCAGTGACGACATGACGCTGCCAGCGCTTGGAACATAGAAGTTCTGCGCATGTCTCCCCGCCGCCGAGCCCGCACTTGCCACCGCTAAATGGAGGAAGAGAGAGGCAGAAGGAGGGGTGCCAGGTGAGGGAGGGGGGAGGTATTTCCCCCCTCCCCACCGCTGCCCCCATTGCCCCTCCTTCTAGCGCTGCTTCCCCCCTCCTGGGACATCTATACTGGGGGCAACTAAACTAGCTATACTGGGGGCAACTAAACTACCTACACTGGGGGCAACTAAACTACCTACGCTGGGGGCAACTAAACTAGCTTTACTGGGGGCAGCTATACTAGGGGCAACTAAACTAGCTATACTGGGGGGCAGCTATACTGGAGGCAACTATACCAGCTATACTAGGGGCAACTATACCAGCTATACTGGGGGCAACTATACCAGCTATACTGGGGGCAACTAAACTAGCTATACTGGGGCAACTATACTAGCTATACTGGGGGCAACTAAACTACCTACACTGGGGGCAACTAAACTACCTACACTGGGGGCAACTAAACTAGCTATACTGGGGCAGCTATACTAGGGGCAACTAAACTAGCTATACTGGGGCAACTATACTAGCTATACTGGGGGCAACTAAACTACCTACACTGGGGGCAACTAAACTACCTACACTGGGGGCAACTAAACTACCTACGCTGGGGGCAGCTATACTAGCTATACTGGGGGCAACTAAACTAGCTATACTGGGGCAACTTTAATTAGTGGAGAACAGAGATGTGGCAATGTGAACAGAGGGTAAATTAATATTAACCTTTCCACTCAAAGCTTGTCCCATCAGCAACACATAACACACAGCAACAAACACAGCAAAATAGAATGGAGGATCTTAGTTATAGATCTTAGAGAACTAAGAACCTCCATTTTATTTGGCAGTGTTTGTTGCTCTGTGTTATGCACTTTTCTCCTGGCGGCCTCAAATCGCCAGAGCTGCAGCCACTAGGGAGTGCTCAATAGGCAGTAGCAGCGTTAGGGAGTCTTGCCCAAGGTCTTCTATTGAATAGGTGCTGGCTTACTGAACAGGAAGAGACAAGTTTCGAACTCCGGTCTCCTGTGTCAGAGGCAGAGCCTTATCCAGTGGCTGGTACCGGTGTGTACTGGTTAAGGGCTCTGCCTCTGTCACGGGAGACCTGGATCTGAATCTCGGCTCTTCCTGTTCAGTAACTCGGCACCTATTCAGTGAGGAGACTTTGGGCAAGACTCATTAACACTTCTACTGCCTATAGAGCACTACCTAGTGGCTGCAGCTCTGGTGCTTCGAGTCCACCAGGAGAAAAGTGTCATATAAATTGTGTTCCTCATGTCTTATGTGTTGCTACAAGTGCAAGGGTTACTATTGATTTGCAATTGATTTGGCCACATCCCTAGACACCTCCCTTCAACCTATATATGGTCTGTGTAGGATGAGCACAGCAGTAAACATACCTGGTGCTGAAACATGAACACATATCAAATGAACTGCTACAAGGAGTAATATCTTACATACATCTATCTTCAGACTTACATGACTTGGCTGATTTCCTGCAGATGCACAGTCATCTTTCACGCCATGCTGCTCTGCTGCCACTGTTATGCTATTCAATCCTACTGAACTCACTGGTTGAATAGTCAATACGCTGAATTGCTGTCCCATTGGGTATTGTAGATGACAGGTACAATTCAAAGAATCCAAATCAAGCTAAAAGTCAGCAGTCCTGACAGGTCAAGTGTCCATTACAGTTGTTTATCTTGTTGTGATGCAAGTGCCAGTGACATGGCAGTGCTCACATCTCGAATGCACTGTCCTGTGAAGCTGACAGTGTTTATAACACAGGCAGACAGCGGTTGCTGAAACCAGGCTTTTATTCCTGCTACCACCCATAACCAAGCCAAGCACCAATTTTTATGCATCCTATAGTACTTAAAAATAAGTTTAGGAATCTGGGTAATTTGTCCATCCAAAGCATCCATTTCTTTTAAACTGCGGATGTTTGACGTAATCAGGTGACATAACCAGGACTGGGTGAATCTCTGCAGTATTTACCATGCTACATGATCACTTTCCAATTTAGTATGTCAAAAAATGTTTGGCAAAACAAATGTTTGTTTGGGAAAAGCAGGTTATTTGGTAAAGTACAGCATATGCTAGAACATCTGTATTCAGGAGGTAAACAACCAATGTAGATAGGCTGCATTAAACTACAGGCATAGACCTGTGATATGACATAATGTAGCCAGTGTGACTGAATGCTATAAGAATTTACATATTATTGTCCTCTTCTCTTCTTTTAATTTCTTAAGTACACCTTATGAATATAACTGTTATAGCTCATTGTAAAAGGTTCATTATAAAAATGTACTTATACAGAAATGCTGGTATGCCCTCTTGCTTCAATTCTTACATACAAATGACCACACACAAAAGATATTTGAAAAGGAATGCATATTATCACTGAAAATCACTTTGGTACTTTCAATGACTTGTGTTGGTACTGAGTTCAGGGAAAGCTGTGGATAATATCGCTGTCAACTCGGCTGTGCTGTTGGAGTCCCAGGCTTGTATTCTGGCTAGGATGCTGTCTGCATGGAGTTGGTATGTTCTCAGTAGATTAACATGTTTCCTCCATCTGTCCTGGTTTCCTCCTGTGTTCTCCTGACATACTAGATCGCTGACCGACTTTCCCCAGGACTTTCTTCTTATGCTGTGGTGGGGACATTATATTAGAGCCCTGAGGAAGGACAGCTGGTTACACAAAACATCTCTGTAAAGTGTTCATTTCAAGAGCTAAGGGGGTGTGACGGTTCAAACGCCAGAAAATTGCCTAAACAGTTCGTTCACAGCCCAGGGGTTGGTTTGGCCAGAAGCTGAGGAACTACAAGTCTCAGCATACATTTCATATTACTTGAGCAGTGCTCTCTGACAGAATGATGGTTACAGGCTGGTTAGGGTGCTCAGTTCTCAACACAAGCATGTTCTGTTACTTTCTGTAGTGGTGGAACTACAAGCACCAGCATGCCCATCCCATCGCCATGCTGCATCTCCTGAGGACTCGGCTGATCTGCTGCGGAGTCACACAGTCCCGCTCTCACGGTTTAGCTGAGCATACAGGACTCGCAGTGGACGGTGAGACACGGAACCGCTACTAAGTCTGCTGACGCTCCTCCTGAGTGAGGACACGGTATTACGGTAAAGGCGGGAAGACGCAGGCGCGTTCAAACTGAGTGACGTCACCCCGCACGCTCTCGCGCCGCACGGTGTGTGTGTGAGAGGCGCGCGGCACGCCTCTCCTCCTCAGGGGAAGGAAAATCGGAAGTACGGCGCGAGCAGGTATGAGGGAGCAGCCCCATCCACTCATTACTATCCCTCGCACTGCACAGCATGCTGCCACCTGACCCCCCTCCCCTCTTATATATCTTCCATTGCAGCCTGCCCTCACCACTCACTATATATATATATATATATATATACAATTAAAATATAGATGAAGCACAGCCCTTGTCGTTATGTATGTGCCATAGTCCCATAAACCAAAACCTGTCAATGGCAACTACAGTGTTGGAGGGGATGGGAAACAGTTTGTTAATGATTAGCACAATTCAAAGTATCTATATAAGTGATTAATATGAGCCTAACATCAATAACATACCTCCCAACTTTGAGCTGAGAAAAAGGGTCACGTATGCCACACCCCTGGTCACACCCCTAGCCATGCATACCATAAAGATTTCATAAGAAAAATATGTTTTGTAATTCAAACCACACTGGTCCTTTCTGTCCTGGTTTATTTTCCTTCATAGTAACATTTTAAAATTAGTAATCTATCAATTTAAAGGATGGGAATAAAGTTTAGAGTCAAAGTTTAGAGTCAATCAAACACATTTTTAGTATTGAAATATATACATTTATATAGAATGGTGGACAAAGTCTCCTGAAAGAGGGACAAATGAGGGGGAAAGAGGGACAGTTAGGAGCTATGCAATAGAGAGCTAATACTGTAGTTGAGGGAGGGCCCTTCGGGGCCACTCTGGCTTAAGGGCCCCGATGTGGTCGCAACCTCTGCAACCCCTATTGCTATGCCCGTGCATAGTCCCCGTCCTTCCCAATGAATATACTGCATACTCCAATCAATACTTCAGCGCTGCTTTTCAGTATACAAGCTTCCACCATCACCAATAAAATAAAAGAGTACGCTTACCAGAATGCCGTAGACCTTAATTACAGGGTCTATGTATAACTCAAAACGGGCCTGCAGCTGGGGTCTCTCCTGCTTGGCCTCCCCCGCTTCAACATGCAGTATATCCGTGTCCCCACATCAGATCCCAGCAGTAGTAGCGAATAAAATATAATAGAACAAATCTAAGCGTATCTTTCTTCACTTAACAGCACTTTAATGGTGGTAAAAGCAACATAAAACCAAATACTCACATATGGGCCCTTTTTACAGGGACCCAAATTAATGAACAGCGTTTCAATCAATGCAGAGTGCCGTCCAACCCAGCAGTAAGAACGCCACGCTCGACCGGTTTCACTAAATAAAGTTTCCTCAGGAGCAGCGTGGTTACTGAGGCTGGATCGGCTTCATAATCTCATCTCTCATATGTTCTAAACTCTATCTATCATAGCCTTTCTTCTATTTTATTTTATTTTGTTCGTTTTACTTGTTTACTTTATGTAAGCGGAGTGCCGTCTTAAACTAGCAGTAAAATTCTATCTTGATAAAGGAAGGGTGCCAACAGTAATATGGTGGGCCTTTATCTTATAAGGGCGCAATAGTAGTTATAGATGATTACGCTTATAGAGAGGGCGGAGACGGACTCTGTACCAGTGTGGAACGCATCCTACCGGAAGTGACGCGTATGACGCTCACTAGTATCTGGAAGTGACGTGCTTGACATGCACGCAACGTTTCCGGAAGTCTGGACCTCTCCGCCTCACATATCTTTTAAAGGCTGATACAGCCTCAGTAACCACGCTGCTCCTGAGGAAACTATAGTGAAACCAGTCGATCGTGGCGTTCTTAGTGCTGGGTTGGACGGCACTCTGCATTGATTGAAACACTGTTTGTTCGTTTGGGTCCCTGTAAAAAGGGCCCATATGTGAGTATTTGGTTTTATGTTGCTTTTACCACCATTATAGAGCTGTTTATTGAAGTAAGATACGCTTAGATTTGTTCTATTATATTTTATTCGCTACTACTGCTGGGATCTGATGTGGGGACCAGATGTACTGCATGTTGAAGCGGGGGAGGCCAAGCAGGAGAGAGACCAGCTGCAGGCCCGTTTTGAGTCATACAAAGACCCTGTAATTAAGGTCTATGGCATTCTGGTAAGCGCACTATTTGATTTTATTGGTGACGGGGGAAGCTTGTATACTGAAAAGCAGCGCTGAAGTATTTATTGGAGTTTGAGATAAGCATTGCTGGAATTGCTGGACTTTAGCTGCTGTTTTTTGAATTCATGTTAGGACTCAACTTTGGAATTGGAGCGCTGATATTTTTATTGATTATAATATACAGCATAGGCCCCATAATATGCAGCGTCCTGCCCCTAACAATAGCCCTCCCGAAACAGTATATATCACCCTGGCTTTCCACAATATAGATGCAGCTCACCACCACTATATGTAGCCTGTGCCCTATCATTTATAAACAACACACCTGATTCAATACAAATAACACATATTCCCCTATATGTAGAGGACTAATTTTAAAACATAACCTTTATTATTTATTCTAAAATGGAATCTATTTTGCTAATATTTGCAAAAGATGCAATACATGGGTGGGAGGTATTGTCACGGTCAAGGAAAACCACCCTCCACTTGCCCACTAGTAATTTATAAACCCCACACAAAACTCGACATGTTTCATTTCCTCTATCTAACTAGTTATGTGATACTTATATTGTAATTGTATTTTAGCACTATGGCACTCTAGCACTGAGCACTTTTCACTCCTGACGAAATTTCCCATAGAGGGAATGAAACATGTCGAGTTTTGTGTGGGGTTTATAAATTACTAGCGGGCAAGTGGAGGGTGGTTTTCCTTGACCGTGACAATACCTCCCACCCATGTATTGCATCTTTTGCAAATATTAGCAAAATAGATTCCATTTTAGAATACATAATAAAGGTTATGTTTTAAAATTAGTCCTCTACATATAGGGGAATATGTGTTATCCCTATCATTTATATACAGTATAGACCTCACAATAATTATGCAGCATGTTCCCCACAATATGCAAAATCCTGCCCCTAACAATAGATATGTCTCATCCCAGCATTCCGCAATATAAATGCAGCTGACCCATACCACATACATATATATATATATATATATATATATATATATATATAACTCAGGTCCCATAATATAGATACAGCATGACCCCCTACATTTTACATGCTACCTAGCCCACACAATATATATATATATATATATATATATATATATATATATATATATATATATATATATATATTGTGTGGGCTAGGTAGCATGTAAAATGTAGGGGGTCATGCTGTATCTATATATATATGCAGCATGTCCATGTCCGGCTTCCAGGGGGCGCTCCTGCCTTTCTGACCGCATATCGGCATATCGGTTGGGCAGCACGGTGGCGTAGCGGTTAGCTCTCTCGCCTTGCAGCACTGGGTCCCTGGTTCGAATCCCAGCCAGGGCACTATCTGCAAAGAGTTTGTATGTTCTCTCCGTGTCTGCGTGGGTTTCCTCCGGGCACTCCGGTTTCCTCCCACATTCCAAAAACATACAGATAAGTTAATTGGCTCCCCCTAAAATTGGCCCTAGACTACAGTACTTACACTACATAATATAGACATATGGCAATGGTAGGGATAAGATTGTGAGCTCCTTTGAGGGACAGTTAGTGACAAGATATATATATACTGTACAGCGCTGCGTAATATGTCGGCGCTATATAAATACTAAATAATAATAATAATAATAATAATATCTACTTGGATGTGGCTTCAAGCTGCGGGCTCTGGCCGGTATGGCCATCTTCCATGGTAGCCTCGTCCTGGTGCCACTGGGGGTGATGGGGATGAAGACCAGAAAACTGCTGCTGTGGCAGTGTCTCTTGCGTAGTGTGAGAGCCAGTAACTTCGCCCCTCGTTGGGAATGTGATTGGCTCAGGCTGGCAATTGGATCATGGCTCAGGCAGCCTGCTTCAGTGACCGGAGAAATGCGCAGCACGTGTCGTGTGTGACTGTGGACAGTGTGGAGAGCGAGAGAGTCCGAGTCCTGAGGCCTGGCTGGCCATCTTCTCCTCATCTCCTGTTCCCAGCAACACTAGCACTGTGTGACTGCATGTCTGCACAGTCAGAAAAGTGACTCTAAAGGGGATCTGGCTATTAAAGTGAAGATGAAAATAATCTCCTAGGAGATAACTCTGGAGAAAAGGTGAATTGCATATGGGTCTGTGTGTGTATGTGCGCGCACACGCAAAGAGGATGAATGGGGGTGCACCAAAATCAGGTTTCACTCAGGGCGCTGTGAGACCTAAGACCGGCCCTGAGCTTGTCCACCTACAATATATATGCAACCTAGCCCACACAATCTATATATGCAGCATATCTGCCTACAGTATAATTGCAACCTAGCCCAACAATATATACAGTGGGTTGCAAAAGTATTTGGCCCTCTTGAAGTTTTCCACATTTTTTTCACATTACTGCCACAAACATGCATCAATTTTATTGGAATTCCACCTGAAAGACCAATACAAAGTGGTGTACATGTGATAAGTGGATCGAAAATCATACATCATTCCAAACATTTTTTACAAATAAATAACTGCAAAGTGGGGTGTGCGTAATTATTCGGCCCCCTGAGTCAATACTTTGTAGAACCACCTTTTGCTGCATTTATAGCTGCCAGTTTTTTAGGGTATGTCTCTACCAGCTTTGCACATCTAGAGACTGAAATCCTTGCCCATTCTTCTTTGCAAAACAGCTCCAGCTCAGTCAGATTAGATGGACAGCGTTTGTGTACAGCAGTTTTCAGATCTTGCCACAGATTCTCGATTGGATTTAGATCTGGACTTTGACTGGGCTATTCTAACACATAGATATGTTTTGTTTTAAACCATTCCATTGTTGCCCTGGCTTTATGTTTAGGGTCATTGTCCTGCTGGAAGGTGAACCTCCGCCCCAGTCTCAAGTCTTTTGCAGTCTTCAATAGGCCTGAACGATTTTAGGAAAAAATTGAATTGAACGATTTCTGTCCGAAATCATGATTTCGATTCGATTCACGATTTCCTTCAAATCAAGCTTTGTTCTCCATGTCCCCTGCCTCTCTGTGCACCCTCTGTGTCTTGTTGTGCCCCCTTTGTGTCCCCCTCTGTTTTTCTGTGTACCTGCTCTGGGTCTCTCTCTGTGGCCCCTCTGTCCCCCAAGCTGCGACAGTGCTGGATATACCTTCCAGCACAAGTCCAAAGATGCCCGTCTATCCACTTCTCCTGCAGGATCGAATGCATGGCGTACTTCCTTTATGTCTTGTGACATACAGGAACCAGGAAGTATGCCGTGCACATGAGCCGGCAGACAACGATAGAGGCCAGACAGTGTTGGGTTTGTGCGGAAGGTATGTCCAACACTGCAGATGCTGCGCGCCGCAGTCCACGGGACTAGGGGGAAGTATGTAACCACTTCTTCAAACTTCCACAATGCTGAAATGACGTCATCGCGATACTCGCTGCTTTCACGATTCCGAAATTGTGATCTTAAAACAGTACTTATAGAGTGCGCTACCCCTTCCCAATGTTCAATAGCTACACACAGGTCCTTGTTTGGCACATCTTCCGCTGTTTACTGTCCAGTATTCAGGTACTCCAAACGTATTCACCCGTTATTCGATAATTTCACATATGCAAAAAGAAAAAGAGAAATAGACACAAAATCATAGTGCGATCCGTTTGTATCGAAACCATGTAGGGACCTTCACCCTATGGGATTCAGTTATGTGACTCTTATATTGGAATCACCTCTGTATCTGTGACCATCTAGCCAACAATTAGCACGCTCACCTTGCTGCCGGGCTGCTCAGCCCCACAGACAGCAACAGCACTTATGGGTTAACCGGTTCTTTCCCAGCGGTCAGTGACTCATCCAATCTCAAACAAAGCAGTGAGATAATATCATAGTGCAATCTTGTTTACACAACAACTGGAATCTTATAACAATTCACATCTATTGGTCTCCTGCTCACCCTTTATTCCTGCTGCCCACACTCACAGACAGCTGTCCACGTTTATAGGTGTGCAGTCTCAACCTCAGTGATTACAAACGGATACCACCTCCACAGTCTGATGGCGGGAACGTAGGCATATATCTATAGGCTAAAAGGCTATATAATATATATATATATATATATATATATATATATAATCGATTTAAATTCGATTTATCTTTCAGGCCTAGTCTCCAAGAGGTTTTCTTCCACGTTTGCCCTGTATTTGGCTCCATCCATCTTCCCATCAACTCTGACCAGCTTCCCTGTCCCTGCTGAAGAGATGCACCCCCCGAGCATGATGCTGCCACCACCATATTTGACAGTGGGGATGGTGTGTTCAGAGTGATGTGCAGTGTTCGTTTTCCGCCACACATAGCGTTTTGCATTTTGGCCAAAAAGTTCCATTTTGGTCTCATCTGACCAGAGCACCTTCTTCCACATGGTTGCTGTGTCCCCCACATGGCTTGTGGCAAACTGCAAACCGGACTTCTTATGCTTTCTGTTAACAATGCCTTTCCTCTTGCCACTCTTCCATAAAGGCCAACTTTGTACAGTGCATGACTAATAGTTGTCCTATGGACAGAGTCTCCCACCTAAGCTGTAGATCTCTGCAGCTCGTACAGAGTCACCATGGGCCTCTTGACTGCATTTCTGATCAGCGCTCTCCTTGTTCGGTTGTGAGTTTAGGTGGATGGCCTTGTCATTTCTGAATGATCGCTTGAACAGTGCTCCGTGGGATGTTCAAGGCTTTGGCAATCTTTTTGTAGCCTAAGCCTGCTTTAAATTTTTCAATAACTTGATCCCTGACCTGTCTTGTGTGTTCTTTGGACTTCATGGTGTTGTTGCTCCCAATATTCTCTTAGATAACCTCTGAGGTCCTCACAGAGCAGCTGTATTTGTACTGACATTAGATTACACACAGGTGCACTCTATTTAGTCATTAGCACTCATCAGGCAATGTCTATAGGCAACTGACTGCACTCAGATCAAAGGGGGCCGAATAATTATGCACACACCACTTTGCAGTTATTTATTTGTAAAAAAATGTTTGGAATCATGTATGATTTTCATTCCACTTCTCACGTGTACACCACTTTGTGTTGGTCTTTCATGTGGGATTCCAATAAATTTGATTCATGTTTGTGGCAGTAATATGGCAAAATGTGGAAAACTTCAAGGAGGCCGAATACTTTTGCAACCCACTGTATATATATATATATATATATATAGATAGATAGATAGATACATAGATAGATACATAGATAGAATATATGCAGCATGTCCGCCTACAATATATATATGCAACCTAGCCCATACAATATTTTTATTATCTGACATGGGTGTCGAACTTATGACCTGATGCTTCACAGTCAGAGGCAGTACCTCTGGACCATTTCAGCTGCAGCATCTCCACCTACAATATACACTCACCTAAAAGATTATTAGGAACACAATACTAATACGGTATTTGACCCCCTTTCGCCCTCAGAACTGCCGTAATTCTATGTGGCATTGATTCAACAAGGTGCTGAAAGCATTCTTTAGAAATGTTGGCCCATATTGATAGGATAGCATCTTGCAGTTGATGGAGATTTGTGGGATGCACATCCAGGGCACGAAGCTCCCATTCCATCACATCCCAAAGATGCTCTACTGGGTTGAGATCTGGTGACTGTGGGGGCCATTTTAGTACAGTGAACTCATTGTCATGTTCAAGAAACCAATTTGAAATGATTCGAGCTTTGTGACATGGTGCATTATCCTGCTGGAAGTAGCCATCAGAGGATGGGTACATGGTGGTCATGAAGGGATGGACATGGTCAGAAACA
Organism: Hyperolius riggenbachi; assembly: GCF_040937935.1. Taxonomy (NCBI): domain Eukaryota; kingdom Metazoa; phylum Chordata; class Amphibia; order Anura; family Hyperoliidae; genus Hyperolius; species Hyperolius riggenbachi. Next base: position 167,072,708 of record NC_090657.1, read on the forward strand.
ATGCTTAGGTAGCCCGTGGCATTTAAACGATGCCCAGTTGGCACTAAGGGGCCTAAAGTGTGCCAAGAAAACATCCCCCACACCATTACACCACTACCAGCAGCCTGCACAGTGGAAACAAGGCATGATGGATCCATGTTCCCATTCTGTTTACGCCAAATTCTGACTCTATCGAGACTCATCAGACCAGGCAACATTTTTCCAGTCTTCAACTGTCCAATTTTGTTGAGCTCATCATGTATATTGTAGCCTCTTTTGCCTATTTGTAGTGGAGAGGAGTGGTACCCAGTGGGGTCTTCTGCTGTTGTAGCCCATCCGCCTCAAGGTTGTGCGTGTTGTGGCTTCACAAATGCTTTGCTGCATACCTCATTTGTAATGAGTGGTTATTTCAGTCATGTTGCTCTTCTATCAGCTTGAATCAGTCGGCCCATTCTCCTCTGACCTCTTGCATCAACAAGGCATTTTCGGCCACAAGACTGCCGCATACTGGATATTTTCCCTTTTCACACCATTGTTTGTAAACCCTAGAAATGTTTGTGCGTAAAAATCCCAGTAACTGAGCAGATTGTGAAACTCAGACCGGACCATCTGGCACCAACAACCATACCATGCTCAAATTTGCTTAAATCACCTTTCTTTCCCATTCTGGCATTCATTTTGGAGTTCAGGAGATTGTCTTGACCAGGACCACACCCCTAAATGCATTGAAGCAACTGCTATGTGATTGGTTGATTAGATAATTGCATTAATGAGAAATTGAACAGGTGTTCCTAATAATCCTTTAGGTGAGTGTGTATGCAGCATAGCCAGGGGTATCAAACTCAAATACAAAATGGGCCGAAATTGAACACTGGTACCTAGTTGCGGGCCAACCTCAATGTCTACTGGTCACCTTCCTCCCTTACAAAGTTCTCTGGTGTCTAGTGGCTCCACTCCCTCCACTATACAGTTCCCCCTTGTCTAGTCGTCCTCCTCCCTCTCCTATACAGTTCCCTGGTGTCTAGTGGCCCCCACCCTCCCCTATACAGTTCACAAGTGTTTGGTGCTTTGCCCCACCTCCCCCAATTGGCTTCCCTGATGATCTAGGTTTTCACCTCCAATACAGCTTCCCTGGTGCTCTAGAGAGGGCCAAACATAATGCAAAGTGGGGAAACCACTTGGGGCCAAATTTAATTGCTCTGAGGGCCAGATTTGGCCCGCGGGCCCGGATTTTAACATGTATGCTCTACACAATATACTGTATATGCAGCATAGCCCACACGTATATGCAGCAGGATCACACATGATACATATGCATCATCCTGGATGCCCACAATATATATGTATGGTTTAGGCAGGTGTGTGATGATGCTTTAATGAAAGAATGCTTTCACAAATATGAATGCTAATTCTTTATTCTTAATTTACAACATACAAAGTGAACCAGCGTAAGAAAAATCTACTTGAAATCAATATTTGTTGTGATTACCTTTTGCCTTCAAAGCAGCATCAATTCATATAGGTACACTATCACAGTCGGTTATTTTGTATAATCAGATGTATGATTAGCTAGTTACAACAACAGATGCTAATGACAATAATTTTCATATGTGGGTTGGAACACAATCATTAACTGAAATAGTAATAGCTGTGTAGTGGGCTTAAAGTGTACCTGAGACAATGATAGCAAAAGTAGTGATGTCGCGAACCTCCGATTTTCGGTTCGCGAACCTCTGCGGAAAGTTCGGTTCGCAAAAAAGTTCGCAAACCGCGATAGACTTCAATGGGGAGGCGAACTTCAAAATTTAGAAAAGTTTCTACCGGCTGGAAAAAGGATAGAAAACATGTTTCAAGTGTTCTAATACCTGGAGGACCACCCTCCTACAGTGCCACTGTACCACCAACACTACATGTTGAAGCCAGCCTAGCATGTACCATTTATGCTCAATCCATGTATGCTCAAAAATACAATTCCGCGGAGAGCGGTGACCATCCCTACTAGAGAGAGAGAGAGAGAGATGAATCTACCTGGCTATCTGGGGTTCTTTTTGGACAACTGTTGAACACAAAAGGAAAGGCCATGCCTGGCTACAAATCCTTAAGCAGTGGCTGGGTGGTGTAATGGTTAAGGGCTCTGCCTCTGACACAGAAGACCAGGGTTCGAATCTTGGCTCTGTCTGTTCAGTAAGCCAGCACCTGTTCAGTAGGAGACCTTAGGCAAGTCTTCCTAACACTGCTACTGCCTATAGAGTGTGCCCTAGTGGCTGCAGCTCTGGCGCTTTGAGTCTGCCAAAGTGTGATATAAATGTTATTTGTCTTGTCTAATTTTTCTTTTGGATTGAGCATAAATGGTACATGCTAGGCTAGCTTCAGCTAGTAGTGTTGGTGGTATAATGGATATGTTAGTTACCTACCATACACTGAGGCCTGGGTTCAATTCCCAGCCACGGTATGTAAGCTGGCTTTTGAAATACTGGAATTTCCTGGCAGATTAGACCCTCCTCCCTCCGGCAGGAGGGAATAGGTAGAAGGGAGGGAGGTGGGGGCTAATTAAACTCCCTAGCAGAGTGTGTAGCAGCTGTCCCTTAACTAATTAGTGTAGGCAGACGAGTGAGTCAAATGGCTCTAGGACCTTGCCTTTTATAAGGGGGGGTGGGGCTCTAGGAGTGAGTGCAGTCTGATTGGCAACAATGTGCCCGTTGACTGTGATGTAGAGGGTCAAAGTTCTGCTCAATAGAGAATTCTAGGGCGAATCGAACTTCCGGGAAAGTTCGCCTTTGGCAGACGAATGCGAACCACCGAAGTTCGCCGGGAACCATTCGCCGGCGAACCGTTCAGGACATCTCTAAGCAAAAGGACTTATATTTACCTGGGGCTTCTTCCAGCCCCCTGTAGTCTTTCTTCTATTTCGATGCTGGTCCCCTCCCTTGTGCTGCTGTAACCCCCGTAAAGTTTACAACTTGGTGGTCAGCCAAGCAGGGCTGTGGAGTCAGTACAAAAATCATCTGACTCCCCAGTTATCCAAAATGGCTCCGACTCCTTAGTCTAATACTTACTAGAGCTGTGGATTTGGTACAAAAATCATCCTACTCAGACTCCTCAGTTTATGAAACCTCCGACTCCAGGTACCCAAAGCTGTGCCGACTCCTCGACTCCATCTCCGACTCCACAGCCCTGCAGCCAAGGAAACATATGGACAGTATCATTAAAGTGAACCTGAAGCGGGCCAGAAAAAGAAAGTTAGATCCTTTTCTCTGTAGAGGTGAGGCTCTGGCTCCTATAGAGATTTGTCAGTCCTCTCTCCGTACCATTGTTCCACCGCTTTACCTTGTTGAAGTTATTCGATGTGCAGGCTGAATATCTCTTCAGGACTTATCATGCAGGCCTCAGAAGGAGTCACATCCCCGAGTACATACATCTGTGTTCGTGCATGCACGGTACGGATGCGTCTGTCTTCACAAGCACTCGGGGACGTGTGTACTTCTGCCGAAGAGTTCCAAAAGTCATGTGCCAGGAAGGCTCCATGGTATCCAGAGCTTTACCGCTACATAGGTTAGGGTCTAAATAGAAGCATGTTTTCCTCGCTTCAGGTTCACTTAAAGAAAACCTGACACCAATTGAATAGAATAATTTGTACTTACCTTGGGCTTCCTCCAGCCCCATGGTTCCCTCGCCGTCCTCCTTGACTGCTCTGTTTGCCCACTATGCTTCCCATTAGGAAGGCTTCAGTTATGTCAGTCAGACCGTGCTGCGCATGCGTGGCCCCACCATGCACACACCCCCATCGCCGGGTAGTCCTGTGCAAGTGCAGAACACTCCTGTCAATGGGAGCATACCCCAGGCCACACATTCGTAGTGCGGCTCACTGACGAAACTAAAGCCTACCTAACAGGAAGGATAGCAGGCGAACGAGCAGTCAAGGAAAACAGCGAAGGAGGTCATAGGGCTGGAGGAAGCCCCGGGTAAGTATAAATTATTATATTCAATTGGTCTGAGGTACACTTTAAGATCTATTTTTTGTCTGCAAGTGATGGTATGGCCCTCAAAGCTTTTATGACGTCAACATCATCAAGTGTGTTTGGGATTACATGAAGAGACAGGAGGATTTCAGGTAGCCTACATCCACAGATCTGCGATTAGTTCTCTAAGATTTTGAACAGCCTACCTGCTAAGTTCTTTTAAAAACTGTGTGCAGGTGCACCAAGAATTATTGATAATGTTTTAAAGGCAAATGGTAATAACGCAAAAGAGATTTGCTTAGACTTCTCTTCTGCTAAACTTGTACCTAAGTAAATGAGTGAGCTTCAGGCAGTGGGATTAGGAAACAAGTCTACTTAGGGCTCATCATTCACACTACTAGCGGTGCTGTCCATGTGTGTTGCACCGTGTACGACACACATGGTGACATTAAGTCCAATGACTTTCACGTTACTGCTCACAATGCAAAAAGCATTCCCACAAGCTGCAAAGAAACATGCCTGGGAATACTTTAATGCACAACACACGCAATTTACCATTAGAATATAATGTGTTGGAACCTGCAATGGTTGTTCCAAAATGGACCACATCATGCGTCGGAAAAAGCGTGCACGCATTTTCTAGTGTTAATGAGCCCTTATACCTGTTGTCCTGTATTTTCCTGATCCTGCCGCTGCACAACCATCTTTCTAGCAGCATGTATTTACTCCTCCTCTCTGGATACCCTTCTTTATGAGTGCGACATCTAGTGGTGGCAGCTGCTTGGATCTGAATATCCAAGGAAGGTCCGCACACCCCACCTACATGAACTTTTTTGTATTGCTCCATCACCATATACACAATCGATTGTATTACCACTGATCATTTCGGGGCCATGCAGGTTTCTCTTTGTTGAAGCACAGTTATGATCATGATCGTAACTGTGCCCAGACAAAGGGGACCCAGAATGGCCCTTAAACGATCGTTAGTAATACAATCGATTGTGTATAAGGTGATGGAGCAATAAATAAAATTCCTGCAAGTTTGGTGTGCAGACTTTTATGGATATTTGTATTGACTGTTGCTACATGGTCCAACACCCATCACCTTTTAATCTTATCAGACCGTTGGTGTGTGGTCCTTTGAGATGAACTGCTTGATTCTCTATTCTTCTCATCCTCTGACTCCTCCCCCACACACTGAGTTAGACTGCTTTTGCCAACTGAGGTGTCTGGATGGGGCTTTGGATGTGGGCCGTGGCTGTGGGTGAATCTCAGCAAGTTTCCAGGTGTGGTGGCTAACTATGCTTGCAGGATATTATTTATTATGTGGTTGAGAAGGTAGAAAAATTCTCCCCAGTGAAAGCTAAAATGTGTTCTAAACATTTCCACCCAAACCAAAAGCTTTGCAGATATTTCAATTTGTTGGATTGTACCACAATTATGGAGTCACAAGGGCTCCACACTCTGGGAACTTGTTACCACTACAAAAACTTCAGTCAGAATCAAAATCAATTTATTTGGCCATATAAGTTTGCACTTACAAGGAATTTGACTTGGCAGTTGCTTAACAGACACAGACAGTGCAAGTACCGACAGTATATATATTACAAGTCAAGGACAGTATGTAAGTTATAGTGGCAGTAAACAGGGAGATACATGTTCATTTTCAGTTCAGTGCTGTAAAGTCCTAGCAGATCTAGTTCTGCATTAACCATGGCTACCGCCTGAAGGAATAAGCTGTTCCTATGCCTAGATGTTTTAGTTGCAACTTACCGGACTCTTGCTCCCGAAGGTAACAGCTGGAAGATGGAGTGAGCAGGGTGAGAGGAGTCAGAGGCAATCTTGGGAAGATGGAGTTAGCAGGGGGGAGGGGTCCAAGGCAATCTTGGTCACTCTCTTTCTACACCTGCTAGCATAAAGATCCTGCAGGGAAGGTAAGCTACAGCCAATTATCCTTTCTGCTGTTCGGATGATGCGTTGTAGTCTCAACTTTTCTAGTACAGAGCGTGAGCCGAACCATACAGTCATAGATGATGTCATGATTGATTGGATGATTGCAGTGTAGAACTGCACCATTAATTTTTGAGGTAGGCCAGACTTTTTCAGCTTTTTCTGTTGCACTTTCTTGATGAAGATGATGACAGTATTGTTGTCCCATTTTAGGTTGTTGGAGATTGTGGAACCAAGAAACTTGAATGACTCTACTCGGTTACTGTAGATCTATTTATGGTTAGTGGGAGGTACTGGGTGGGATATCTCCTAAAGGAAGAGCAAGCACAAAATGCAATGGTTTCTTTGTTCTTTGTTTCTTTGCTACTTGGGATAGTGATTCCTGGTGCTTTTAAATTCGACTCTGCATGGATTTCCATTCTTGTCAATGAGTGTGCCCCTACTGATCTGATGAATGGTGGTTATGTTGGATACCAAATGAAAAGTAACCCACAAGGTCAGTGTGTAGTCGTGCCACCCACTCGAGGGAGTATGGAGAATAAGCAATGCATTATTTTACATTGCAAAACCTTGGTAGCCTCATCTCATAAAAACGGATACTTTATTGAGCTGTCTTCGAAAATCTTGTCACCAACAAACACATTAAAATGCCATTAGGCCCACATTTTAATGCCATAACGTATACCACTGAAGGTGTGATGGACAATCAAAGATGACTTCTGTATCGTACAGAAAATGTATATGTAGCAGCTCTAACAACCAACGTATAATACGCAGATAGCAGATGTCACAATATCAACTGCAGGGAAACTAATAAGTGAGAACTCACCACCTCACTGTACATCACGACAATATCTCTAGAAATAATCTCCAACAATAGATATTCATATGGTATAATCACGTGTATAGACTGCAATACCTGCTTAAAGAGGAACTATAGTGAAAATAAAATAATGAATAAAATTACTTATTTTGCAATATTAATTTATAGATTATTCAGAGAGTGTTTGCCCATTGTAAAATCTTTCCTCTCTCTGATTTACATTCGGAAATGTATCACTGGTGGTGGCATCTTTAGTTCTGCCATGTAATCTCTGTGGAATGTTTGTTCCTGAGAGTTCTATGCACATAGGGAGATATTGCTTGCTTGGCAGTTGGAAACAGCCATTATTTCCCACAATGCAACGAGGTTCACAGGCAGCAAATTGTGGAAGGGGCTTCACCACAATATCAGCCTTGCAGACCCCCCCCTGATCTGTTCTTGAAAATGTAAACATTTCTCATGGGAAAAGGGGTATCAGCTACTGATTGGGATGAAGTTCAATCCTTGGTTAAAGTTCCTCTTTAAGCACAGATATTTATACTGGGTTGGACATTGGCTATTCTCTTTAAGATTGACTGTATTGGATGACAGTTAAGCTCGATTTTCACGCCATGTTCAAGAGATACATTTCAATTTATATATATATAATTGCATAGTGGGGTGTGCGTAATTATTTAGCCCCCTGAGTCAATACTTTATAGAACCACCTTTTGTTGCAATTACAGCTGCCAGTCTTTTAGGGTATGTCTCTACCAGCTTTGCCATATAGAGACTGAAATCCTTGCCCATTCTTCTTTACAAAACAGCTCCAGCTCAGTCAGATTACATGGACAGCGTTTGTGAATAGCAGTTTTCAGATCTTGCCACAGATTCTCGATTGGATTTAGATCTGGACTTTGACTGGGCCATTCTAACACATGGATATGTTTTGTTTTAAACCATTCCATTGTTGCCCTGGCTTTATGTTTAGGGTCGTTGTCCTGCTGGAAGGTGAACCTCCGCCCCAGTCTCAAGTCTTTTGCAGACTCCAAGAGGTTTTCTTCCAAGGTTGCCCTGTATTTGGCTCTATCCATCTTCCCATCACTTTTGACCAGCTTCCCTGTCCCTGCTGAAGAGCAGCACGCCCCAGAGCATGATGCTGCCACCACCATATTTGACAGTGGGGATGGTGTGTTCAGAGCAGGGCTGTGGAGTCGGTACAAAAATCTTCCAACTCCGACTACAAATCCTCCGTTTCTGAAACCACAGCTCCGACTTCGGGTACCCAAAATTGCTCAGACTCCGACTCCTCGACTCCGACTCCTTAGTCTAATACTTATCAGGGCTGTGGATTTTGTACAAAAATCATGCGACTCCGACTCCTCAGTTCATGAAATCAACGACTCCGACTCCGGGTGCCCAAAGTTGCTCCGGCTCCGACTCCTCGATTCCGACTCCACAGCCCTGGTTCAGAGTGATGTGCAGTGTTAGTTTTCCGCCACACATAGCGTTTTGCATTTTGGCCAAAAAGTTTCATTTTGGTCTCATCTGACCAGAGCACCTTCTTCCACATGTTTGCAGTGTCCCCCACATGACTTGTGGCAAACTGCAAATGGGACTTCTTATGCTTTTCTGTTAACAATGTCTTCCCTCTTGCCACTCTTCCATAAAGGCCAACTCTGTGCAGTGCACGACTAATAGTTGTCCTATGGACAGATTCCCCCACCTGAGCTGTAGATCTTTGCAGCTCGTCCAGAGTCAGAGGCCTCTAGACTGCATTTCTGATCAGCACTCTCATTGTTCGGCCTGTGAGTTTAGGTGGACGGTCTTGTCTTGGTAGGTTTACAGTTGTGCCATACTCCTTTCATTTCTGAGTGATCGCTTGAACAGTGCTCCGTGGGATGGTCAAGGCTTTGGAAATCTTTTTGTAGCCAAAGCCTGCTTTACATTTCTCAATAACTTTATCCCTGACCTGTCTGGTGTGTTCTTTGGACTTCATGGTGCTGTTGCTCCCAATATTTTCTTAGACAACTTCTGAGGCCATCACAGAGCAGCTGTATTTGTACTGACATTTGATTACACACAGGTGCACTCTATTTAGTCATTATCACTCATCAGGCAATGTCTATGGGCAACTGACTGCACTCCCACCAAAGGGGGCTGAATAACTATGCACACCCCAATTTGCAGTTATTTATTTGTAAGAAATGTTTGGAATCGTATATGATTTTTTTTCCACTTCTCACGTGTACACCACCTTGTATTGGTCGTTCACGTGGAATTTCAATAAAATTGATTCATGTTTGTGGCAGTAATTTGATAAAATGTGGAATACTTTTGCAAACTTAGGTGAGGAGGTGGGGAGGACAACGGGAGCCGGCGCTATGCGTCGGCAGGACGCATTCTAAGGTATAACAGGTAATTGCCGTGGGAGATCTTCACTCAAGGTAATTGAAAATCGCAAGATTGGAGGATACTGTATTCGTTGGATCATTACCAAGGATATTGGCGTGGGGAAAATTTTTTAAAGGTACAGGTAAGTATTTCTGGTTAATTAAGACTATTAACCCTCTGGGCGATACAATTACATCGCCCAGGAGGGGGCGCAGCACTTTTTTTAATTTTTTTTTTTTAAATCATGTAGCTAGCCTAGCGTTAGCTACATGTTAGCCGCTGTGCAGCGGCATCCCCCCACCTGCTCCGATCGCCTCCAGGGATCAGCGCAAGCAGGAGATTCCATTCAGAACGGGATCTCCTGCTTGACTTCCCCCGTCGCCATGGCGATGTTCGCGATGACGTCACCGACGTCATCGACGTTGTGACGTCAGAGGGAGTCCCGATCCACCCCTTAGCGCTGCCTGGCACTGATTGGCCAGGCTGCGCAAGGGGTCTGGGGGGGGTCTGCGCGGCACGGCGGGTAGCAGCGGAGCGGCGGCGATCGGAAGTTACACGCAGCTAGCAAAGTGCTAGCTGCGTGTAACAAATAAAATTATGCAAATCGGCCCACCAGGGCCTGAGAAATCCTTCTGCGCGACATACCCCGAAACATACCCCGAGCTCAGCTCGGGATTATCGCCCAGGAGGTTAAAGGACTTTTTTCATGGTTGTGTTTTTATTTCATTTAACCCTTTGTGGAAATGGGTAAGGGGTACTTTGTACCCCAATATTCATTTCTCCTGGGAGGGGGGTGGGCATCTAGGGTCCCCTTCTTAAAGGGGACTCCCAGATGCCATCATGAACCCCCCCCCCCCCCAGGGAGTCATCTCCCCCACCTCCTCCTAGGGCACCGGAGGTGGGGAATCCATGGACAAGGGCTCGGGGGGAGAGGAGAAGGCTTGGCCGCCCCCCCTCCCCCCAGAGCCCCCCCCCCCCATACCATGGACCATGCGGGCTGGTATATCTTAGGGTGTGAAGCCCCAGTCGGCCGGGGCTCCGAATTCTGGCTATCCCAGCCTGCGTGGGGGACAAGGGGTTACAGAGGCTCGGGAGGGGGGACCCCACGTAATTTTTTCTTCAGATTTCCCACACTCAGACAGAACATTCCCAAAAAATAAAAATGATTATTATTATTTTTTTAAATATTGTTTCCCACTATCTTTTTAACATATCCTGCAAATTTGGTGTTGCTAGGATGTAAAGGGCCTTTGCTGTTAACTGCTGGGAAATATTTCCCACACTCTTTGCCCAGCGACATTGAAATGTATCGTTTTTCTTTGAACTTTAAAAATCGATTTTCTCAAGTATAAGGTCTTTTTGAAAAAAAAATTCCCCTTGCTCCCACTTTTCTTCTTAACATAACCTGCAAATTTGGTGATTCTGGCATTTAAGGGGGCTTTGAAAATAACCCTTAAAGTCGGCGGGTTTTGAATCACGAATTCGTGATCACGGCCGAATTTTCCCCTGACCCGGATTTGAATCCACCCGAATCGAATTCGAGTCCATTCGACCTGGCCGAATCCGAATTTGACCCGGACCCGAATTCGAATGTTCTTCGAATCGAATTTGGGTACATTCGAGCATCTAAATCTCGGCTAAAACACGAGTGTGGGTAAGAGGCCTTAGCTTTTTAAAAACCTTGCAAGAAAACTATCCACAGCTAGTCATGAAATGAAATATATTACCTAAAGAGGAACTTTAGCGAGTAGGGGGAAAAAATAAATCAATACTTTGAAAAGTGAGAAGTTAAAAAATAGAGGAGAGATCAATAAATGTTTGATATTCTCCATGTAATTCGTACATGTTGTTTGACCCACAGTTAGCCTGCAGGTCATCATATTTACTACTAGCAGACAAGAAAGAAAAATAACTGAAAAATAACCAACTGCCATTATCTATAACCACACCCCCTAACAATACTGCTTGCTTGGCAGTGGAAACGGATATTATTTAACACAATGCAACAAGGCTCCCACAGTGTGATGTCAGGAGCTGTTTACCGAGAGTTCTATGCACAGCGGGAGAAGCTGCTTGCTTGGCAGTTGGGAAAAAACGTTATTTCCCACAATGCACCGAGGTTCACAGACAGCAAACTGTCAAGACCAAGGTCATGACATCACACTGTGGGAGAGGTAAAGATTTCTCATGGGAAAGGGGGTATCAGCTACTGATTGGGATGAAGTTCATTCCTTGCTTACAGTTACTCTTTTAAAGAGCCTCCGTAACAAAAATTGCATTCTGTTTTTTATCATCCTACAAGTTCCAAAAGCTATTCTAATGTGTTCTGGCTTACTGCAGCACTTTCTACTATCACAGTCTCTGTAATAAATCAATGTATCTTTCCCCTGTCAGACTTGTCGGCCTGTGTCTGGAAGGCTGCCAAGTTCTCCAGTGTTGGGGTTCTGCTATGAACTCCCCCTTCCAGGCCATTCTATGCACACTGCCTGTGTATTATTTATATTAGGGCAGCTTCTCTCTTCTCTCTTATCTTTTACAAGCTGGATAAATCCTCCTCTGAGCTGGCTGGGCTTTCACATACTGAGGAATTACAGACAAAGGCAAAGCTTTTTGCAGGAAGAAACGAGCAGCCTGAAACTTCAGTGCATGAGAACTACAGGGGGAAAGAAACACACAAATGATCTCTTGAGATTCAAAAGGAAGGGTGTATACAGTCTGCTTGTGTATGGATGTATTTTCTATGTGTGGACATACTGTACATCAACCTACTTCCTGTTTTGGTGGCCATTTTGTTTGTTTACAAACAAACTTTTTAAAACTGTTTTTAACCACTTTTAATGCGGCGAGGAGCGGCGAAATTGTGACAGAGGGTAATAGATGTCCCCTAACACACTGGTATGTTTACTTTTGTGCGATTTTAACAATACAGATTCTCTTTAAGCAGCATTTGCTATTTTGAACAAACACATGTTCCGGAGTGTACACATAAACAGTTAGGCCAGGGAAAACCATACTGGTAATATTTTCCATAGCAGAAATTCTTGTAAACCGGGCTCTGTCCATGGTTTGCCTTGAATGTAGATTTCTTTTTTTTCACTATTTAAGCTTTATTGAAAAGGTTTGACAGTGAACAATAATATGCAAGATATGAGAATATGAACATTGAGATATATGACAAGCATAACAGACATTATACAGGGGAGCAAAGTTTCAATGAATGCAAATGAAACTACAGTTATTGCATTATCAACCTAGCAGAAATTCTTGTAAACCGGGCTCTGTCCATGGTTTGCCTTGAATGTAGATTTCTTGTATCTTGCACCTCCATAGCAAAATCATGAATCGTTTTCATAGCTGCAACCGATAGACACGTGTTGCCAGTGAAAGCACAGGACCTATCACCATGTTATTGGCTTCCAGGTCACACAAGAACTGTTTCCCTTCCCTCTCCCATTTCATTAAGCGGGAGACTTTGGGGCTGTTTAGAATCCCAGGGACTAGGAACACACAACAAAAAGCCTAATGTCAGACAATGAGAGAGCGGCAGACAAGAATCCAATTATAGATGTACACATTATGCAAAGCAGACTTGTGTGTTCTGTGGCTGCCAGTGAGATAAGACTCCACCAAGTCTCAGAATTCCAATATGCTCCATTCTGCTGATCACAGATAACCGTCACAAAGGGGGCACAGTCACTGCTCTCTGACTCGCTAACAGGATTTACACTATTTAGGGAGGAAAATGTCAGTCCTTTTGGAGGGTGGGCACACTCCATTAATTATTCATGAGATCAACTTGTCAGCGTAGACGTATAAATTACACATTTTTTAAGGTGATTCTCTGGTCTCGATGGTGACAGGAGCAGATTAGACATGACTGGCAGCCGAAACGCACCTTTTAATTAATGCCGAATAATAATAAGTAAGAGGAAATAATATATTTATGGGTGTTTGGAGATCAGTGTAATTTGTAGTTACAATACTACAATTGCCCTAGACTCAATTTTCGTACAATGCAATCGAGTTTCAGAGCAGCAGTAGCTTTGTTGCTGTAATAATATGCTGGTTTTTGCCTGTAAAATACTGTTATATGCTTTAGCATGATGTTTATATGGACAGGGCTACAGTATATGCGGCTCTCTACAGCGGCCAATCACTGAAGACAGGCCAATAGCCCGGGAACTGAACATTGCATATATCTTTAGCAAGGCAGCTGCACCAATTATGAGGCTTTCATTCTGTAGTCTTTTTTACATTTTATGGAAATGTATAATATAGAGTGAAATTTGTAAGTGTTAAAAGTAGACAGTGTTTTCCCCAGGCTCTTTTAGCCGGGTGCTCCACCCAGCTAGTTTTGGTGAGCACCCTGCTGTCATCGGCTCACCTCCTTCTCTGCTGTAAGCAGAGTTGTGCAGAGAAGTGCCGGCCCTGAATTCTCTTATCTCACGCCACCCGGCTGGAAAAAAATTCTGAGGACACTGGCAGAGATGAGTTTAAAAATGTACCTGGCATTCAGATTTCTAGATAAGTTTCCAAATTTAGGTGGCTGTACATTAACCACTTCCCGACCGCCCAACGCACAGAGGCGGCCGGAAAGTGGACCCCGCAAGGACCGCCGCATGCACAGAGGCGGCGGTCCTTGTAGGGGCATGTGCTAGTAACCCGCCGGCCGTTCCGAAGCGCCGGCGGGTTACTAGCACCCGGATCGCCGCATACAAAGTGTATAATACACTTTGTAATGTATACAAAGTGTATTATACAGGCTGCCTCCTGCCCTGGTGGTCCCAGTGTCCGAGGGAACACCAGGGCAGGCTGCAGCCACCCTAGTCTGCACCCAAGCACATTGATTCCCCCCCCCTGCCCCCTGATCGCCCACAGCACCCCTCAGACCCCCCCCCCTGCCCACCCCCCAGACCACTGTTTGCACCCAATCACCCCCCTAATCACCCATCAATCACTCCCTGTCACTATCTGTCAACGCTATTTTTTTTTATTCCCTAAACTGCCCCCTGCTCCCTCCTGATCACCCTCCCACCCCTCAGATTCTCCCCAGACCCCCCCCCCCCCCCTGTGTACTGTATGCATCTATCCCCCTGATCACCTGTCAATCACCTATCAATCACCTGTCAATCACCCCCTGTCACTGCCACCCATCAATCAGCCCCTAACCTGCCCCTTGCGGGCAATCTGATCACCCACCCACACCAATAGATCGCTCGCAGATCCGACGTCAGATCACCTCCCAATTGCAGTGTTTACATCTGTTCTCTACCGTAAACACCCACTAATTACCCATCAATCACCCCCTATCACCACCTGTCACTGTTACCCATCAGATCAGACCCTAATCTGCCCCTTGCGGGCACCCAATCACCCGCCTACACGCTCAGATTTCCCTCAGACCCCCCCTTATCAATTCGCCAGTGCAATATTTACATCTGTTCTTCCCTGTAATAACCCACTGATCACCTGTCAATCACCCCCTGTCACTGCCACCCATCAATATCCCCCTGTCACTGCCACCCATCAATCAGCCCCTAACCTGCCCCTTGTGGGCAATCTGATCACCCACCCACACCAATAGATCGCCCGCAGATCCGACGTCAGATCACCTCCCAAGTGCAGTGTTTACATCTGTTCTCTACCCTAAACACCGGCTAATTACCCATCAATCACCCATCAATCACCCCCTATCACCACCTGTTACTGTTACCCATCAGATCAGACCCTAATCTGCCAGTTGAGGGCACCTGCCTACACGCTCAGATTGCCCTCAAACCCCCCCTTATCAATTCGCCAGTGCAATATTTACATCTGTTCTTCCCTGTAATAACCCACTGATCACCTGTCAATCACCCATCAATCACCCCCTGTCACTGCCACCCATCAATCACCCCCTGTCACTGCCACCCATCAATCAGCCCCTAACCTGCCCCTTGCGGGCAATCTGATCACCCACCCACACCAATAGATCGCCCGCAGATCCGACGTCCGATCACCTCCCAAGTGCAGTGTTTACATCTGTTCTCTACCCTAAACACCCACTAATTACCCATCAATCACCCCCTGTCACTGCTACCTATCAGATTAGACCCCTATCTGCCCCTAGGGCACTCAATCACCCGCCCACACCCTCAGAACGCCCTCAGACTCCAGCCCTGATCACCTCGCCAGTGCATTGCTTGCATCTATTCCCCCCTCTAATCACACCTTGAGACACCCATCAATTACCTCCTGTCACCCCCTAGCGCACCTACCCATCAGATCAGGCCCTAATTTGCCCCGTGTGGGCTCCTGATCACTTAGCCAAACCCTCAGACCCCCTTCCGATCACCTCCCCAGTGCATTGATTGCATCTATTTTCCCCTCTAACCACCCCCTGAGTCACCCATCAATCACCTCCTGTCACCCCCCTAGCACTCCTATCCATCAGATCAGGCCCAATACAACCTATCATCTAAAAGGCCACCCTGCTTATGACCGGTTCCACAAAATTCGCCCCCTCATAGACCACCTGTCATCAAAATTTGCAGATGCATATACCCCTGAACAGTCATTTTGAGACATTTGGTTTCCAGACTACTCACGGTTTTGGGCCCGTAAAATGCCAGGGCGGTATAGGAACCCCACAAGTGACCCCATTTTAGAAAAAAAGACACCCCAAGGTATTCTGTTAGGTGTATGACAAGTTCTTAGAAGATTTTATTTTTTGTCAAAAGTTAGCGGAAATTGATTTTTATTGTTTTTTTTTTTCACAAAGTGTCATTTTTCACTAACTTGTGGCAAAAAATAAAATCTTCTATGAACTCGCCATACACCTAACAGAATACCTTGGGGTGTCTTCTTTCTAAAATGGGGTCACTTGTGGGGTTCCTATACTGCCCTGGCATTTTAGGGGCCATAAACTGTGAGGAGTAGTCTAGAAAACAAATGCCTCAAAATGACCTGTGAATAGGACGTTGGGCCCCTTAGTGCACCTAGGCTGCAAAAAAGTGTCACACATGTGGTACCGCCGTACTCAGGAAAAGTAGTATAATGTGTTTCGGGGTGTATTTTTACACATACCCATGCTGGGTGGGAGAAATCTCTCTGTAAATGGACAATTGTGTGTAAAAACAAAATCAAACAATTGTCATTTACAGAGATATTTCTCCCACCCAGCATGGGTATGTGTAAAAATACACCCCAAAACACATTATACTACTTCTCCTGAGTACGGCGGTACCACATGTGTGGCACTTTTTTACACGCTAAGTACGCTAAGGGGCCCAAAGTCCAATGAGTACCTTTAGGATTTCACAGGTCATTTTGCGACATTTTGTTTCAAGACTACTCCTCACGGTTTAGGGCCCCTAAAATGCCAGGGCAGTATAGGAACCCCACAAATGACCACATTCTAGAAAGAAGACACCCAAAGGTATTTCGTTAGGAGTATGGTGAGTTCATAGAAGATTTTATTTTTTGTCACAAGTTAGCGGAAAATGACACTTTGTGAAAAAAAAACAATTAAAATCAATTTCCGCTAACTTGCGACAAAAAATAAAATCTTCTATGAACTCGCCATACTCCTAACGGAATACCTTGGGGTGTCTTCTTTCTAAAATGGGGTCATTAGTGGGGTTCCTATACTGCCCTGGCATTTTAGGGGCCCTAAACCGTGAAGAGTAGTCTTGAAACAAAAATGACCTGTGAAATCCTAAAGGTACTCATTGGACTGTGGGCCCCTTAGCGCAGTTAGGGTGCAAAAAAGTGCCACACATGTGGTATCGCCATACCCAGGAGAAGTAGTATAATGTGTTTTGGGGTGTATTTTTACACATACCCATGCTGAGTGGGAGAAATCTCTCTGTAAATGGACAATTGTGTGTAAAAGAAAATCAAACAATTTTCATTTACAGAGATATTTCTCCCACCCAGCATGGGTATGTGTAAAAATACACCCCAAAACACATTATACTACTTCTCCTGAGTACGGCAATACCACATGTGTGGCACTTTTTTGCAGCCTAACTGTGCTAAGGGGCCCAAAGTCCAATGAGCACCTTTAGGCTTTACAGGGGTGCTTACAATTTAGCACCCCCCAAAATGTCAGGACAGTAAACACACCCCACAAATGACCCCATTTTGGAAAGTAGACACTTCAAGGTATTCAGAGAGGAGCATAGTGAGTCCGTGGCAGATTTCATTTTTTTTTTTGTCGCAAGTTAGAAGAAATGGAAACTTTTTCTTTTTTTTTTTTGTCACAAAGTGTCATTTTCCGCTTACTTGTGACAAAAAATAATATCTTCTATGAACTCACTATGCCTCTCAGTGAATACTTTGGGATGTCTTCTTTCCAAAATTGGGTCATTTGGGGGGTATTAATACTCTCCTGGAATTCTAGCCCCTCATGAAACATGTCAGGTGGTCAGAAAAGGCAGAGATGCTGGAAAATAGGAAAATTCACTTTTTGCACCATAGTTTGTAAACGCTATAACTTTTACCCAAACCAATAAATATAGGTTGAATGGTTTCTTTTTTAATCAAAAACATGTTTGTCCACATTTTTCACGCTGCATGTATACAGAAATTTTACTTTATTTGAAAAATGTCAGCACAGAAAGTTAAAAAAATCATTTTTTTGACAAAATTCATGTCTTTTTTGATGAATATAACAGTATTCTCCCCAGAATTTTTTTCCAGCTGGGTGGCATGAAATAGTAGCCAGGTGGCATGAAAAAGCAGCTGGGTGGGGCAAGCTGAAAATGCAGGGCAACTCTGCTTACAGCATAGGAGGAGGTGAGAAGCTAAGCCGATGACAGCCGGGTGGTCACCAAATCTAGCCGGGTGGAGCACCCGGCTAAAAGAGCCTGGGGAGAACACTGTATAATAAAAAGTAGAAATCGCAGCAGCAATCAAATAGCACCAAAAGAAAGCTTTATTAGTGACAAGAAAAGGAGCCAAAATTCATTTAGGTGGTAGGTTGTATGAGCGAGCAATAAACCGTGAAAGCTGTAGTGGTCTGAATGGAAAAAAAGTGCCTGGTCCTTAAGGGGGATAAAGCCCACGGTCCTCAAGTGGTTAAATCAATAGAGTTATTGGGCGACCAATAACAGTGGGGTTTATTGAAAGGCAAACGACTCGTGCCCCACACACTGCAAAGGACATCCTATGTGATTCTCCTTCACTAATCTATCTGAACGATGTTGTGCCTCCATGCTCTGATTGCAAAAATCAATTTTGGGTTGATCGTAATCATGTGAACAGTCGCCGATTCCTTTACGATCAATCAATATTTTCTATCCTGCCGGATCAAGTAAATTAGCTGACTCAACCAGATATCTAACCGATCTCTAACCACAGCATTTCTGTACTAAGGAAGTCCACGTTAGGTGGATACAGGCATGGAGTGACGCACTGGAAGGAGGGAGTCCGTGTGGACATGCCGATGTGGGCGATGCAAGCCTGAAAGGCGGCCAGTGAGAGAAGCGCTACGCGCAACTACAGGTACCTGTATCACTGCGGGACGCCGCAGTGCACAAGCTGTATCTACTCTGAAGATCTTCAGGAGGAGGTAATATCGAACGTTGTGCGGAGAGCCAGCGATAGTACACTGGACAGTTGTAGCAGTTAAACATTCAGCCAATATTACCAGGAGTAAGATGCTGTATCTGGAAGCTTACCTGCAGTTAGTGTGAAATGCGCAAATAATTGGACTCTGCCAAGACGAGTAAGTTGGAGTCGGTGAGCACATGGAATTGCGGGGTGAGGGTGCTCTATCATACAGGACTTTAGGTGCTCTTATAAGAAGGCCCAATTAATACTGTACGCCCGGCGGACTTGAATGGCCCAGCTTGGTTCACACAAAAATTAAAAAGAACTGGACGTCCAGGATTATATGTGTGGTGTGGAAGTGAGTGTGCATGTTCATAGGAGCGCTTATTATGGAAACCAGTGTGCCTGGGGGATTTTAATGGGCTTGGGAGGGGTGTGTGAAGTAATAAAGTTTTGTACGTTTATCGTAGATGAGTGGCGGGTTCTCATTGGTGTACTGACTAAACCAGATATCAGCCAATTTATTGCGATCAAGCAGAATGGAATATTATTATTATTATTATCATGGATTTACAACATAATTGATTCTCCCCCGATCTGAATTTAATGGGTAATCAAGCAGGAAACTTTAGTACTGTATGGGCACCTTTAGATAAAACAGAAATCTGTTTCAACTTACATGGACATTTTATCAGTTAGATATTTCAATTATCTTTATTGAAGTTGTTCATGTATAGCAAAACTCATGGAATGTGATCATGTGATCAGTTTCATCAGGTGGTTTTCTAAGGCAAGAATTGTTTTTTTAAATTATGACTCTCTGTCCAACTTCTCTTTACAATACCCACTCCCATGCAAATAGTCTCAACCTTGTGGTCTTGTGTCCCTCAACATCTGGTCATTTAGCACCATCCTGACTTTTACTCTTTACTCCCATTTCCTCTATGCACACCTCCCCTCCCCCCTGCCACTTGACATGTGGAGAGGGTGTCTGTGGCTGTAATAGCAATGTCTTTCCTCCACAATCCGGTTAAGGGAGGGGTGAGCTCCCTAGCAGGAAACTGGGCAACCTCCAGATGTCGATAGGGACTCAAACAGACACCACAACATGTCATGCCTGGAAAGCCACAAGGTCATGGTGAGTAAAAGGGTGGGGTTTGGGACAAGGAACAACCAGTGTTGAGGTAGTTGGGAGGGTGCAGGAGACATTTGACATTTTGGCAACTTGAGAAAGGCCAGTTTGCCTGAAACTGAGTGCTGTCGTTGCTGTCACTTTTCATGTTTGACTAAACTTAGAGCTATCAATACTACTATATACTTACCTCTGGAGGGGAAAGCCTCTGGATCATAATGAGGCTTCCCCGTCCTCCTGCGCCAGCTCGTTCCCGCTCTAGCTCCCCAGCAGTGACACTGACATAACATAGCCAAGCTCGAGCGGGTCGCTCTACTGTGCAGTTGCAAACCATATATTTACTGCGCAGTAAAATGGACGTGATTGGATTTGGCTATTTCCGCCGGAGCCAATCTGAAAGCCGCTACTGTGCCGCTGACAAGCCCATGTCGGCAGATCTTCAGGTGGCCCACTGCTGGATCCTCTCTGGTGAGGAGGATGGGGGAAGCCTCTTTAGGATCCAGAAACGTACCCCTCCCAAGGTAAGTATAAGTAGGGCCACTTTTTTCCCTTCATGTACACTTTAAACAATTTTAGTAATGCACTCTCTTTGGCAAAACATTCTCTTTTTTCTTCCCTAATATCCTCCTACTCTCCAAACCGCTTGTTCCGCATTTTGTACTCCCTTCTCTGTCCCCCTCCTCCTTATTCCTGCTTAGTAGCTAAAGAATTTGCAACATACTTCGCTGATCAGAATCAGATTTATTTCGCCAAGTGCAGCAGTTGCCACCCTCGGAATTGTTTGTGGTACACATCGGCATAAAGCATAGTACAAAGGCATTAAAAGCATAGTAGTGCAAAAAACATGCAATGATGAACAGACAAAGACATAAGATAAAACCAGGTAGTGCAAAAACATGTGCAGACAAGGGAATTTAGGTATTGTAGTGCACGCTACATGCGGTAACCACAGAATAGGTAAACATTAATTTAGGCATGGGTCACAGATGTGCTATTTAGTTTTCCTGTGTGTGTGGTGTGACTTGAGTTCAGAAGGCACACTGCTTGGGGGGAAAAAAAGAGTTCCTGTGCCTGGAGGTTTTGGTGGAAATAGCCCTGTAGCGATGGTCTGAGCGCATGAAGAAACGGCTGCCGGGATGGTGCGGGTCATTCGTGATCCTGTAAGCCCTTGTTCTCAGTCTGGATGCGTGGAGGAGGTCCAGAGGTGGCAGGGGTGAACCAATGATTCTTTCCGCTGCATTGATTACTCTTTGTAGTCTGTACCTGTCACTCATGGTGGCTCCTCCATACCAAATGATGATGGATGAGCACAGGATTGACTCGATGGTGGCAGTGTAGAAGCTAGACAGCAACTCCTGCGGCATACCAAACTTCCTGAGTTGTCTTAGGAAGAACAGTCGTTGCTGCGCCTTCTTTTGGCATTTAGTGGTGTTTTCACTCCATCTCAGGTCGTTGGTGATGGTGGTACCCAGAAACCGAACACTTGATACTCTGGTGACTTCAGTGCCTTCGATGAATACCGCGCTGAGTGGGGGTGGACTTTTCCTGAAGTCGATAACCAACTCGACGGTCTTTGCAGCGTTTAGGACAAGCATGTTGTCCTTACACCAGTTGCAGATTCGCTCAATCTCACTGCGGTAGGTGCATTCGTCCCCTCCACTGATGAGACCAAGGATGGTGGTGTCATCCGCAAATTGAATTACCTTAACGCAGTCAGCCGTTGAGGGACATCTGTTTGTATACAGGGAAAACAGGATTGGAGACAGTACACAGCCTTGGGGGGCACCAGTATTTGTGGTCCTTATTTGGGAGAGGCAGCTGCCAAGTTTAACCTGTTGCGTCCTGTTTGTGAGGAAGTCCTTGATCCAGGTACAGAGATTTCCGTCAAGCCCAAGTTGCGCTAAGTTGTTGTACAGGATGTTCGGGCAGATCGTATTGAAAGCAGAGCTAAAGTCTAGGAAGAGGATGCTGGTGTAGGTGTTGGGTCTGTCCAGATGATCCATAATGTATGCCAGGCTGATGTTGATGGCATCCTCTATGGACCTGTTTGCCCTGTATGCAAATTGAAGTGGATCTAGGAGAGCGTTGGTGGAGTTTTTCAGATGGGTTAGGACCAGTTTTTCAAGGATCTTCATGACAGTTGAGGTAAGGGCCACGTGTCTGTAGTTGTGATCCGTAACACCTGTTTTTTTGGGTACTGGTATAATTGTGGACCTTTTAAGTCAGGAGGGTACCTTGCCAGCCGACAGGGATTTCTGAAAAATGGAGGTCAGCACGGGGGCTAGCTGGCTAGCGCAGGATCTCAGGCACATAGATGACACGCCGTCTGGGCCAGAGGCTTTCCAAGGATTTAGTTTCCGGAGGTGCCTGAGTACTTCAGACTACTGTACTACTGCTGGTTCTGGGAGGGCACTGCCAGTACTAGGAGAGGTGGGGGTTGCCCACTGGGTGGCCCTCGTGTCTCCTACATGGGTTGGTTGATGTTCAAACCTGCAGTAGAATTCGTTGAGTTTCTCTGCTAGTTCGAGGCTCGGTGGTGCATGTTGTGGAGAGGGTTTGAAATTTGTGGCTGCCCTAAGACCTTGCCAGACTTCCCGTGTGTTGTTTGAGCGTAGGCGGAGCCCCAGCTTGTTGGTGTAGGCCCTCTTTGCGGTGCTAAGTTCGCGCTTAAGGGGGTATCTGGCTGCCTTGAACTCCTCTGGTGTTCCGGACTTATGCGCTTCTTCCTTTATTTTCCGGAGCCGGCGTAACTTGCGGTTAAACCAGGGCTTGTTGTTAGGGTAGACCCTGAAGGTTTTTGTGGGGATGCACAGCTCCTCGCAGAAGCTGATGTAGGAGATGACGTTCTCTGACCATTCCTCCAGGCAGGCTGTCTCGAGGGTCGCCCAGTCGGTGCATTCGAAGCAGGCCTGTAGTTGTAGCTTAGCTTCTTCTGTCCACTTTCTCACAGTCCTGAGGACTGGCTTGGATGATTCAAGGTGCCTTCTGTAGGTGGGAATTAGATGGATTAGGCAGTGGTCAGAGTTCCCTAGGGGAGCCTGTCGAATAGGTTTGTGCGTATCCTTGAGGACCGTGTAGCAATGGTCCAGGGTGTTCTGATTCCTGGTGGGGCAAGTAATGTGCTGTTTGTAGCGAGGCATCTCCATGTGGAGGTTCGCGCTGTTGAAGTCCCCGCAGACGATGAAGAGGGAGTCTGGGAGGGGTGTCTCCCACCTCGAGATGGTGTCGCTGATTGTACGCTGAGCGATGTTGGTGTTGGCACTGAGGGGGGGGGGGGGGGGGGGCATATATACTCCTACAAGAACGTAGGAGGAGAATTCTCTTGGTGAATATTGAGGTTTGCAGTTTATGAGTAGGAGCTCGATGTCTGGGGAGCAGTGTCTGTCCATGATGGACGTGTTCGTGCACCAGGTGGCCTTGATATAGAAGCAGATGCCACCACCCCTCTGTTTCCCGGAGAGTGCGCTGTCACGGTCTGCACGGAAGAGGTTGAAGCCAGGTAGCTGGAGGGAATTGTCCGGGATGGTGTCATTTAGCCACGTCTCAGTGAAGCAAAGGACTGGGGTGTTTGCGCC
The DNA here is from genome assembly GCF_040937935.1 of Hyperolius riggenbachi. Taxonomy (NCBI): domain Eukaryota; kingdom Metazoa; phylum Chordata; class Amphibia; order Anura; family Hyperoliidae; genus Hyperolius; species Hyperolius riggenbachi. The sequence goes on from NC_090657.1 coordinate 167,096,033, forward strand.
CATTGAACGATTGCGTCCTAGTAGTATGAGTAGTTCATCAAGCTTGTTTGGGAGGGAGCAGACGTTAGCCAGGAGGATGGGTGAACGCAGGCCCTTCCTTTTAAGCTTCACTTGTACTTCTGCTCTCTTGCCCCTGGAGCGGTATGTCCTGCTGGCCCACCTGGCCCTCCTGGTAAGTAGCCCGATGTGTGCCCAGACTGTGTCCCCCAGGGATGCGTGGGACGCAGCACTGCAGGCCTCCCATAGCAGGAGTTCCTCTCTGGTGTGCGTGGTGATGCGCAACGTGCTTGGGGAGTGCGGCCGCTTCAGCGCCATGGAGCTGCTATGGTATATGGAGCAATAGGATGGCATGTGCAGGTAACAGGCAATAACAGTCTGGTAACAGGCAAAAAGTCACTGTGGCGGGCAGCTGGTAAAGCAGGGCCAGCGAGGTGTGCAGAGCAGATGGGGCACGTACAGGTAACAGGCAATAGCAGTCAGAGTCCGTGGTCACTGTGGCAGGCAGCTAGTAAAGCAGGACCAGCAAGGTGTACAGAGCAGATGGGTAAAGCAGGACCAGCAAGGTGTGCAGAGCAGATGGGGCACAGGTAACAGGCAGAGTATACACACTGTGGCAGGCAGCTGGAAAAGCAGGTCAAGCAAGGAGTACAGAGCAGGTGGGGACCCCCCTGAGGCTCCAATGTCCCGGGATGGCATGCAAGGGTGCTAGGGCACAGAGTTCGGATCCCAGTGTGCAGATAGGGAGAGCAAGGGTGCAAGCGAGGGTGCTGGGGTGTCAGGTAAAGTTTGCTTACCGGAGTAGCTAGCTTGAGCCCTTTTTGGTGTGGTGCAGAGATGAAGAGGCTGGGTCGGCGCCGCAGAGAGGCAGGAGCGGGGCTGCAGTGTAGGAGGCGGAATCCGTGCGCAGAGGAGAGTCTGGATCAGAGCTTGAGGCAGGCTAGGTTTTCGCACGGAGCTGGAGGCTGGGGCCTGAGGTGGCGGCAGCAGCATCACAGAGATGGAGGCCTGGGCCACGTGAGGTCCGGTTCAGTTTCGCAGAGCGGCGGTTTGTAGCAGGAGCCGCGGGGATAGCCAGCACGGATTCCGGGTGTGCAGACTAGGTGCAGCGGCAGGTCCGGAGAGGGAGGCCGGGGCCACGTGGGAGGTCCGATTTCGTTGCGGCAGAGCGGCGGCGGAAGCAGTTCGTAGCAGGAGCCGCGGGGATAGCCAGCTGGGATTCCGGGTGGCAGACTTCGGTGGAGCTGGCTGGAGTTGACTGGAGTCGGAGCGGCGGAACTGACTGCAGGCCGCACAGCGACTAGGCACGTGGGAGGCCGTTGGTCGTAGCAGGGTTCGCAGTTGTGATCCGGGTTGTCTGTGAGTATCTAACTATCCGACACTAAATCTAAACTAAACTAAAGACTAAAAACAAAACTAAGAACTAGACTGAGACTAAAAGAAACACAAAATTGGAAGGGAGCCGATGTGACCGGGGCTGCCCAGTGGGCGCCATCTTAGAGTTCTACTGTATCTATTATATTTAAAGTGTTTTTTCCATGCAGCCCTCAAATTTCATCTCCACCCCTCTCATCAATTGTTCTGTATCTGCCTTCCTTATACTCTCTAAACATTCTCTCTCTTCTGTAATAGCCAATTCCCAATCCCATCTAACTACCTATTCTTTGGATCAAATTCCCTTCCATTTCATTCCACAGCTATCATCATCATTTCTGCCTGTACTAACATTGCTATTTAACCTATCCCTTTCCACTGGCATCTTTCTGTCCTCACTCAAAAAGTCTGTTGTGACACCACTGCTTAAGAAATATCTCTAGATCCCACCGCACTTGCCAAATACCGCCCTATGTCACTTCACCTATTTTGCTTCCAAATGACTTGAACGCCTGCTGAACTAAGCCATTATTTATCTGCCAACTCCCTTCTTGATCAGTTCATCTGTCTTCCGCTCTAACCACTTTATAGGAACAGCTTTACTAAAGTTGCCAATGATCTTCTTACAGCTAAATCCAAAGGCCATTAGGGCCCTCTTCCACTAGCTGCGATCAGCTTCAAAAAGCAAATTTCAGCCATCTTGCTGATCACAAAAGCACTGCGATTTGCCTGTATGGTCTTGGCACCTTAAAGGAACCCAGAGACCATAGAACATAAAAGTTTTATACATACCAGGGGCTTCCTCCGGCCCTATGAGCATGGATCGCTCCCACGCCGCTGTCCTCAGTCTTCTCCCTCTTCGGTACCGGGTTCCGTAACTTCAGCCAGTCGGGGCCAGTCTGCTCAAGAGAATTGCGCCCTCTACGTATCTCTCCGACAGTCGCCCTGTACGTATCTTTCCGGCAGTCGCAGTTGCTGGAGTGATACGCAGAGGGCGCATTTCTCTTGTGCAGACTGGCTGCGACTGGTTCAAGTTACGAGACCCGGTACAGAAGAGGGAGAAGACTGAGGATGGCAGCATGGGAGCGATCCGTGTGCATGGGGCTAGAGGAAGCCCCAGGTATGTATAAAACTTGTATGTTCTAATGATCTCTGGTACACTTTAATCAACTCATTTGGTTTTCAATACCACTTATATGCTGATGATACACAACTGTACATCTTGGCTCCAGAACTTAAATCCCTCCTCACATGAGTTTCTGACATGACCGACCTCTTGCTTCTTAAAACGTAATATGATATGAGTAAAATAGAACTAATCATCTTTCCACCATCCCTGTCTATCTCTCTGTCTGATATAACAATAAATGGAGTTCTGTGGGGGGTTAAAAATAAAAAGGAACACTTACCTGGTGCTTCTATCGGCCCCCTGCAGCTGTAATGTCCCACGCCGTCCTCCAACGATGCTCTGTTCCCCACCACTGGTCCCGGTCTAATCTGCCGTCTAATTAGACTGCGGTTGCACGGTCTCACCTGCGCGTCATCGGGAGCTTACGTCTGCGCAGTAGATTCCCAATGACGCATGCGAGAGCGAGCACTATTCATCTTCTTAGGTGAATATCAAATTGGGACCAGCGGCGGGGCATGGAGCATCGTTGGAGGACGGCGTGGGACATTACAGCTGCAGGGGGCCGATAGAAGCCCCATGTAAATGTCTGTTTTTATTTTCAACCCCCCCCCCCCACACACACACACACACACACAGAACCCCTTTAAAACTACCCTAATAACTTCAGTTCCAAAAGCACGGTGCTTAGGGGTATTATTTGACTCCTCTCTGTCTCTTTTATTCCCCACATTCACTCCCTAAGCAGCTCCTGTCATCTCCAACTCAAAAACATTTGTATCCGAAATTTTCTCACTCAAGACACAACTAAACTGTTAATACATGCTCTTATAATATCTCTTACTATTGTAACATACTACTTTGTGGACTACCAACTAACAGACTGGCACCACTCCAATCTACTGAACTCAGCTGTTCATCTCATTCTTCTTGCTCTTGCTCTGCTGCTCCTCTCTGTCAAGCACTTCATTGGCTACCAATTAACCAGAGGATCCAGTTCAAACTCTTAGGGCTCACAGCGTTGATCATGATAGGATGGCATGGACTGGGCAGGGTGAATAGGAGGACAATTCAGCAAGTCTATGTTCAGCCAAGACGATTCACCGGGCAGATCGCTCGGTGACACACCGAAGGGGATTGGGGGCGACTCCAAAGGTTCTTGGCAGAGGTGGAAAAGAAGGAGGTCTTTGACTGACACTTTTCTCTCTGGACACTGACTCACAAGGTGGAATTTAGGAACAGCTACATCAAATATGAAAATTGTGTGAGTAATTGCAAGTCCCCCGATTACCTTTCCTAACAATGAAAAAACAGGAGGATGAAATAGGAATTTAACAAAATCAATTTTTGTAGAGTAACACAAATAGCCTTGTCCACATCAGCTGTATGTGTTGCAAGCATATCAGGAAACATTAGATTTGTTGTTTTGATGTTCCTATGCAAACAAAATCTACTGGAAAAGATTGTCTCACAACAAATGCTAAATGGAATTAGGAGCCTGCTTCAAACACTGTATCGGTGCCAGGTTTGTAAAGAGAGACACAAAAAGAACCATGTTGTTCGAGATGCACAAGCTTATTTTATCACATTTGACAGAGCTGATGTGCAACAGGTACAAAGGTCTGGCATCACTGTTGCCTCAAATGACAAGTCATGTTAGCCCTTGTTTATTCTATGCGCATATTTGCATTTCTGCTAAGAACACAGAGTTTGATTAGTGTCTTGGTTCTCAGGCATCAAGAGGTTAAAAACTGCAGACAAGAAAAACAAAATCCTGCAAAAATTATGAAAGCAGAAATGTGTTAACCATCTATCATTATGTTTTGAAAAGAAGAAAATATGTTGTTCCATAAACATTTGGGGACAAAAGACAGTCAATTAAGCTCTTCTACAGTCGTAAATGTAGCCTGTTGCCTTAAATGTCAGTATTTTAAAAGTTGGTAAATACCTTCATTTTGGGCAACAATAATGTGATCATCACATGACTGCACTGCTGTTACTCCAATTGTACCAAAAGACAGACTCCTGTGTGAGCACTTCAGAATGTTCTTACCATGTGCCTACTTTGTCTTCTCTTAAACCTGAACATTAACCAGTGTCTTCTCAGACTCCTTTACCCGTTCAATCTCCACTCTTTCTAACTAAACCTTTTCTGACTTATCTTATTCATGGAATGACAAACCACTCTCCTCTCCTTTGACCAAAGCTGCCTCTACCAACCTGCAAAGTCCTCACACTGCCAGCCCTGAGCTCTGGAATGCTCTCTGTATGAGAGCCATTAAGAAGACAACATGACCAGGGTAGGGCCCTATTTGAGCCGACCTTACTAATTACTGTAACAGAAGCTATGACACCCAATTGGAGTTATAAGGCCACAGCTTTATTACAGTATTGACATTATACATTAGATGAGCTGTGAAAAAACACTGAAATAAAAAGGGGGGGGGGGGAACATATTACAATAACCAGAGGCGTACCTAGAAAGCCCCGGGCCCCCCTGAAAAAAAAATTCCGGGCCGGGTTTACACAGGGAGTTCCATAAAGCACTTAGTGATCGGAGACCAGCCAGAAGGAGGTATGTGCTCAGCTTGCCTGCCGCCGTCGTTGCTGCCACGAGCACCACCAATGATTGCAGGAGGGGGAGCGCTAAGAGGAGAGCCCAAGGTGAGGGAGGGGGGGGGGATTTCCCCCTTCCCCACCGATCTGCGGCCACAGCTCTCCTCTTATGCTGCGACCCCTCCTGCCCCCAAAAAGTCCCCTAGGGGGGCCCCGGGACCCCCCGTGACGGCAGGGGTCGCATCCCCTATTGTTACGCCAGTGACAATAACAAACATATCTCCATTAAAACAGATGGTGGGGCGCTTGAGCGCTCTGCAGGTCCCTTGACAATGCTCTTACGTGCCGGCCACCAGCCAGCTTACATTATCACATTATACCACCACTCCTCACTACATTATTGCATTATCCATTAGTGACATTATCCATTATCATATATATTTCATTATGGGATCCTCATTCGTCGCATTAATTGGTTATGCCAGCTCGGTGGGAAATACTTTCTCGATGTCCAAAGATACGGCATTGTCAAGGACCCGCCACAGCATTCGTCCTTGCCCTCTCAAGGACGATTGCCCGCCCACACGCAGAGCGCTGCCTCGAGAGCCTCTCTCAGACCATAAAAGAAGATGCTGTTGCCCAGGTCGTTTAGGTGCACTCCATCCCTTTCTAGATGCCCTGCTGGCTTTTCGAGCAGCATGTGACGGACCGCTAATCCCCCTGACCTGTACATAAATTGTGAAATGGCTCTGTTGATTTTTGCATGGGATTGGTTTAGGACCTCCTCGGGCATGTGCGGGCACCACGTTAGTCTAGGGATGATTTCCGACCATACTATGGTGATTTGGGGAAAGAGTGCCCAAATCCGCGTAAACAGCAACATTATTTCTTGCATCAGTAGATGCTGCTGCATAGTCCCGACGTTGTTGCCCCCTATATGGACCATTATTTTGTCTGGGCATCCTCTTGATTTTACTAACTTAAAAAAATGTTGGGCCAGCCTCGCGACTGTCAATCCGCCCTCACCCAACCAGTGGACCTCAACGTTGTTCCTTACCTGCCCGAGGTGTCGGTCTCTGTCTCGCATTGCTGCTCGTCGCTCGGCCCGCACTATTCATTAAAAACATGCCATTTTAACTTTTTTTTTTTTATATTATTCCCTGCCCCCTATCGCTATCGTTCTGCTAGATGCGGGCGAATGTAAGACCTGTACCGATGAAATTCCCATCGGCCAAATTTTTGATCAGTTCCGCACTAAGGCCCCATCTGGTTGCCTCGTTTGCTGCACCGATGCGAAAAGAGTGTGATCCGTACTCAACTGCGATGCACCCGATACCCGTGAGCGTGCGTTTTAGCAGGGCTACAAACTGAAATCTGGACAGCGTAGTCCCGTCCTCGTACCACAGGAGCGGACCGGCTTGGTCAGGCTGTCCCTGTGTAAATTTTGTGTACAATTGCACCGGGAAAGCCCTGCTCTCAGCCATCTCCCTCAGCCTAAGGGTCACTCCTTTGGTCAGTCTTTGACCTGGGGATGTGTACCCACAAGCTGCCTTGAGACAGCGAGATATCCTCCCGCTGTACCCCCCCCCCCCCCCCCCCCACTCCTTCTATTGGTGCCTACCAGCTCCCCCGACCTTAGTGCTCTATGGAAGTCTAATGCAAAAGCCAGTTGAAACAGACGAACTTCATGCTCACTGCGGCAATATACCTCCAGTGTGTCCAGTAGTTCAATCAGCAGTGCCAGCGTGATGGGCCTTCGGCTATCACCCCCCAATTCTTTTTTTGCCCCTATGTCTAAAACCCTTGACCACCTGGCGAATCATGAAAACCTTGGTTAAATCATCCTCCCCCCTTAACTTAAATTGGAATGCCAGTGCTGCCATGGCCTTGTCCACTGCAGAGAGTGAGGTAGCCGTGGCACATATGTTGTCAAGAAAGTGTAGCATAAGGCTCTTTTTCTCTTCGGTGTTACTTGGTGGGCACCTGATTTCTAAGTCCGCCCACCTATTCCATACCCTTGCGTATGCCTTCCAAGTGGTTGGTAAGATGGACTGTCTCACCCAACTCGCCAGTCTGTTGAGAATGTGTCCCATAGGTCTGGTGGTATCTGTGTAGGCCTCTCGTCCGCCTCTGGGGCCAGCTTCCGGAAACGGTCCAGCTGAAAACGAGATCAGCATCAGCTATCCCGTTTTCCGTACCGGGGATGTATACTGCCCTAAAGTTAATGTTATGCTGCAGACACTTTAGTACAAACTGCCTGATGAGACTCACAACTGGGGGTGATGATGATGTCAGATTGTTTACCGCTGCCACAACCGCCATGTTGTCTGTGCAAAATCGGACTGCCCCGTTCGCCAAATCGTGACCCCAGACCAACAGTACTACTACCAGTGGGAAGAACTCCAGGAATGCCAGGTTTTTACCCAGTGGTGACCGCAGCCATGGGTGTGGCCACTTGCTGCTTACCCAGCGTCCTTTGAAAAAGGCCCCCAAAACCCGTGGACCCTGCAGCGTCGGTAAAAGGCTGTAGTTCCTCGTTTGTGCGCCACTCCCGGGGCCACAGCGTTCTACCATTGTACTCTGCTAGGAAGGATTCCCATACTCTTAAGTCATCTTTTGCATCCTGATTTAGCCTGATGAAGTGGTGGGGCCGCTGTACTCCTTTTGTCAGAAAGGCCAAGCGCCTGCAGAAGATCCTGCCCATCGGCATGACTCTGCATGCAAAGTTAAGTTTACCTAATAGCGACTGCACGTCGCGCAGTGTCATTTTCTTGCCGGTAAGGGACTTTCCCACCTCAGTTTTGAGGTCGCTCACCTTCTCCTCTGGTAGCCTTAATTCCATCACTTCCGAGTCTATCTCTATGCCTAGGAACTTGATTTGCCTTGTTGGGCCCTCTGTCTTTTCGGCTGCTAAGGGTACCCCAAATAGGTTGAATGTCTCTACCAGCATTCGCATCAGATGCCCGCACTCACCCGGCCAGGCCCACACAAAGGAAGTCGTCTAAATAATGCACCAGGCCCTTGGAGCCGCTTTCCCTCTTCACTACCCATTCTATCTACCTTGCCCATTAGTGCCCCTTGTCCCATTTTTCTCACCATTTTTCTCGTTTACCGACGTGCCCCGTGGGTGCTATAGATGATGGATGAGGCGGTATTTACCTGCCTCTTTTTTAGGGACTACGCCTAGGGGTGAGATGTGGGGTGAGATGTGCAGATTGGGTATGGGTGGGTGCTGAAAAGGGCCTGCCATCCTTTCCATGGCTAGTTCCTTTTCAAGTTTCTGTGCCACCACTTCTGGGAATTGGTGAGCGGATTTCAAATTTTTGCATTGGTCGTTTGTGTAGGCCGATTCGCATGGTATTAGAAAACCCTCCTGAAAGCCATATGCTAGAAGGTCGGCCTGTTCCCTATTGGGGTACCTATCTAGCCATGGGACCATCGCCCCGACGTTAACTGGTGTGACCCCCTTTTCCAGTTCCTTGCTCTGTTTTGGTTCCCTGTGTGTTTTTATTCCTTTTGAAACATTTAGCCCCTGGATGCCGCTGGCCCCACAGGCCGCGCAATCATGTTTATATCTGCATGTGTTTCCTTGCTTGCAGGTATCGTTGTTGTAGTTCCAGCATAAACCTCTTTTCTGCTGTGCCAGCGAGGCATCTGCCCCGCCGGCCGCCGCTTGAAAGGGGGGGTTGTGGCCACCCTTGTGCTCACTCCCGTATTCCGGCTTGGCTGGGCTACTCAGCGACATCCATAGCATGTCGTCCCTGTGTTCCCAAGTCAAAGATGGTCTGACTGCCATTTTTTGCCAGAACTGTTCATCATAGAGCAGCCAGGCCTTCCCTCCATACTTGTGGTATGCTTCCCTGATGCCGTCTAAATAACAGAACATTGCTGCGTACTATTCTGGGGTCTTTTCACCCACTATGCTGACAAAGATGTGAAAAGCTCTCGATCAATTGGGAAATGTCCTAGGTATCAACCTATACATCCTCCTTTGGTAGTCCTCTTCCTTGCGGTGTTCCTTGCCCCTCTCCCACTTTTCTATGTTATAACTATCTAGCGGGAGCATGGTGAATATGTCTATGTACTGACGATTCCAAATGTTTTCCTTTGTTTCCTCTGATACATGGAAACCCAATGGACCCGCGAAACAGACATAGGTGCTGCTCTTCGCCGAGTCGGCCACTCGGGGTGTCCGTTCGGATTTCTCGGTCGTTCCCGCCTCTGGGGTTGCGACGACCAGCGATTGAACATCCACAACCTCTGGGACCGAGCAGCTCCCTTCCCCCTGCTTCGCGGGCCCTGCTTCCTCTCCCCCCCAGGCCCCCACCTGGTGAGTTGTATCATTCGCCCTAATAGCCTTTAGAATTTCCAGCAGCAAAGTTCGCTGGTCCACCTCCTGGGAGACATTTTTAGCAGTTCTAAGAACGGGAATTTCATTAGCAATCATTCCATTAGTCTCACCTGCCCAGTGTTCCATCTCTGGAGTTGCCGCTGGTCCATCTCTTCCATGTGGCCCCTGAGCTATCTGCTCCCCGGAGCCGTGATGGGTGATCTGCGGAGGTAATAACAAAGAAGAGACCTCCTCCGCCCAGTTATACTGCAGCCGGGCGACCTGTCGTTGCCATGCCATCACGTCCCCCGCAGCCTCTTGGTATCCCCAGCCTTCCTCCTGCTGGTCCCAGTATTGTTCCTGCTCTTACTCTTGTTTTCCCTCCCCCTCGCTCTCCCCAACTTCCTCCGCCGGACTCACCTCTGTGGCACTCTCTGCCTGCTGCTGTCGCCCTCTGGCCCCTTCTGACCCGCCGGGTCTCCTTGCTGTCCCGTGGCCCCCGCCCTGGCTTCTATTGGCCCCCCTGCTCACTGCTACTGGCCCCTTCTGCTTCCCCCCGCCCCTGTGGCCACTACCCTGCGCTGCCCTGCGCCTGCCTGACCCCCTGGGGCCCCTCGTCTGTGGTCCATGACTCCCCATGCTGGCCCCCAGTTCAGGTGCTTGGCTTTGTAGTGGCCCTTTTAATTGGCCATCTTTTTGTGAACCCAAAGCTATACTGGGTGGCAATGTTTGTGTGGTCTGCGGGGGTGGGGAGGGTCGTCTGCCGGCTAGCCGGGGGTGGATTGGATAGGTGGTGGACTGGGGAGATTGAAGATGGGCCCTTGATGGCCCCACCGCTGGCGGTATCTCCCTCCTGGCCGCGCTGACCGGGGCTCCGTTGTGCCCTGTCCTGGCGGCGGCCATTTTCTTGGAGCTCCGGGTGGCGGCCATTTTCTTGGAGCTCCGGGTGGCGGCCATTTTGGAGTGCACAAGGGAGAGGAAGGGGGCGTGGGCCTGCGGGCTGCTGCGGACCGGACGAACAGCTCTCCCCAGTCAGGCTGGCTTCTACACTTGGCCCGTTCCTCGCCCGCCTGCGATCCTCGCCCCCGTCCCCCGCCACCGATCTCCCCCGTTGAACTGATGACTGGGGCCTGCCGCGCCGACCTCGGGCCTAATGGGACCTTCCTCCCCATGTCTACTGCTCCTGGCTGGAGAGCCTGCGGGACCAAAGCGGACTGGTGGCCTCCTCCTCCTAGTGTTCTCCGGCCGCGGGGCGCCAGCCAGGTTAGTGAGCCGTGTTTGCAGCCATTCCATCCCCAGCTCGCCTGGCATGGCCCGCACCCGGTCCCACAGCTGTTGCATGGAGGCATCCATGGCAGTCCCTGTGTACTGCTGCCCTGTCTGCTGGGCTACGCTGATGGGGGATAATGGGTAAGGTTTGCTCCGGTGGGGGGGGGGGGGCTAATGAAAGGGCAGATGAGGAGCAGAAGGGGATAAAATGAAAGGGCAGACCAGGAGCAACAGGGGATGTATGCTCACAGGCTGTGTCCCTGCTGCTAAACTAAAGCCCAGGGGTCGGGAGATGATTGGGGAGAAGGGTGTCTGGCTAGGCCCCAAATAAACTTAGGCAGCACTTACCCCAGCCCTCAGTTCCAGCGAAGTTTGCTGTATCCAAACGATCCAAAAAGGAGGCTGCTTGGCCAGCCCCCTTGGTCTTATAGTGTCCTAGCCCTGGCCAGGACACTCCACCTTTCCTTCACACCTGGTGACCCTATTGTTCTTGGACAGTCCAGCTCAGAGCCCACCTGGTCACGCCCCTTCTCGCCCTAGCTTCGCCCAGCTCTCAGGTTACTTACATGGCTGAATCATCAGCCATGTTCTCTTGTCCCTGTCAGCTCTCGCCGCTAGGGGTTGAGAAGGGACTGGGTTAGGAATGAGAGGAATGAGAAGAGATTAAACGGAGAGAAGCCTGGGAGGCTATTAGGGTAGAAGACAGAATAAATACTTGTCTGGCTGTGCAAGAAGATCCCCAATGAGAGGAGATTTTCTACATTTGCATTAAGGCCTTGATACAAATGTAGAAAATCTCATCTCCTTAGGGATCTTCTTCTCCAGCCAGACAAGTATTTATTCTGTCTTGTGCTGAAATAGCCTCCCAGGCTTCTAACTCTTGGTTGAGTCCCTTCTCATTCTTCTCATTTCCAGCCCAGTAATAGGAATTCTGTGCCAAAGACCTGGCTAACAAGTTCAATGTAAAAAATGATCTTATCAGACACAATGTTTCAGTGTTTCAGTCTGCTATCCCACAAGCTTTGCTCTGTTACTATAGATGAAGCTACCTCATCCTACTACAGCCTACCTACTTGACCCAAGCCCTCTGCAGCATGCCAGCTTCTTATCACCTGACTTTGCTCAGGATTAACCAGCTTCACCTAAGCCATGTGCCGAGTGTAAAGAGCAAAGTAAACAAGCAAAATTTTGTACTGGGCTGCCTCGCTTTACATGTATACCCATTGCTGTTACCCGAAGTCCACCGCTAATGCAATAAAGCTCCCTACCACTGACCTAACACCCACCGCTACATCCTGGCACCATCCCTCCCCATCACTCCATGGTGGCTTCAGCTGAACTGCCGAGACCATTGCTGCAACTCTCCTCCTCCTCAAGCATCGTTATAGCTCTTACTAGTGCTCCTCATTGGTCCACTAAGTAGACCAATGAGAATCCTACTAAAAATCCCTAGCCTATGAAGATTGATTGAAACACCCAACTTGAATTTCCCCATCAAATAAACTGATACTTTTTTCGGAGGGAAGGGGCTCACAGCCCACAAACTTTAAACAGGTTTTCTCAATAGTTAATTTACATATATTCCGCAGTGGTGCTCTGGGAGACATCTCGAGCTCACTCCAACCTGAATTATCGCAAATTCTTTCTGTTTTAGGAAAGCAAATTTTTGTTTTTCTTAACATCTTAGTAAGGGGGCTTTTAGGACCATTGTAGTCCCTTACACACTCCAATAAGTTCTGGGTCACCATGAGCTTGCTGGTTAGTCTGTACCTCTCGGTTTACAAGCCCTACTCCATAGAGCCAGATTAATCCATGCCATGCACTGATGAGGATCGAACAATCCGAAACAGTCTGTATGCATGTTGGATTATTATGGCTCTGTACAATTTTACAAGCTGACACATCATTGCATTCCAGCTGTTCTGGAGGTGTGTTTAGCTTCTAAGGGTACAATGGTTAATGTGCATATATTCAGCAGTGGTGCTCTGGGAGACATCTCGAGCTCACTCCAACCTGAATTATCGCAAATTCTTTCTGTTTTAGGAAAGCAAATTTTTGTTTTTCTTAACATCTTAGTAAGGGGGCTTTTAGGACCATTGTAGTCCCTTACACACTCCAATGAGTTCTGGGTCACCATGAGCTGGTTAGTCTGTACCTCTCAATATAGATATCAGCTATTTCGTTTAGATCCCTGGTTCAAGCTTATGGTTTTTTTGTGCATTATTTGCAATGCAAGAAGTTCTGTGCCTTGCATGTGAAGTGTTTTTGCATTGATTACCTGGCTGGCTGGGTGTACAATGCTGATCTGATCTGACAATACTGTCAGAAACACCTGATCTGTGTGGTGATTAGTGTGGTGTAAGATTTCAGGAGGAGGTGTGTGTAGATTAGTGGCCACTCCCAAAGGGTGGGCACTCTGAAGTGTGGGAATGTCCCACAGGATGCTAACAGCTGAGGGAAGAGGATTTGACATCATTTGTAGTAGTCCTCCAGGTCTTCTTCGCTAATCCAACCGTTTCTGCTTGATCAGATTTAATGTATGTATAGGGATTTAATACAGAAATGCTGAGAATGATACATGCTATTTTCATTCGCTGTTCAAATTCCTATGCTCAGGTTTCTGCGAGTTTTGCCATTTTTTTTTTTTTTTTTTGGTGCTGCCTATTGCTCCGCCCAGAATTTATTTTCTTGTCTCTGAAAACCATTAGGGCGCAAGAGGATTTTATTCTAAAAGCAGGAGAAAGCCCACCTCTGACAGCTGTTCCCACAATGGAGTTTTTCCTATAACATTCAGTATTAGCAAAAGTGTTTCTGCGCTCTATGAGCCAAACAAATTATGTAGGTAGAAAAACAAAGTCTTGTAAAAGTTACACCTTTTAATGGTTAACTGATTAAGTTAAATTATGCAAGCTTTTGGGATCTAGTCCCCTTCTTCAGGCATATTTCCCGATGTTATCTGAAGTAAAACAATGTATGCAGGTAAATAGTAAGTTAAAATAGTAAAATAATAGTATTTTTGTGTTTAGTATTTACCTGCATGCAGTGTTTTACTTCAGCTAACATCTGGAAATGTGCCTGAAGAAGGGGAATAGATCCCTAAAAGTGTGCAGAATTTAACTGTATGCTATTACTTTTACAAAACTTTGTTTTGTTCTACCTACTGTAACATTCAGCACTCATGCCTGCTGTCACAGGTAGTGCATTTCACATCAAGATTTGCAATTACAATGCAAAATCTGTCAAGTTTGTAATTCATTAGCGTGTAACCATAATTATATAATATAGGGGATAGTGGAAACAAGTAAAAAAATCAAAAAAGACCTTGTAATTTTTGAGAGAAAAAATGGAAATGGACAGTCTGGGGTCCCTCCTTCCAAGCCTTGTCACCCATACGGACTGGTTTAGTCAAAATTTGGGGTCTGGACTGTGTGGGCCTCCTCAGCCTAAGCTATACCAACCTGCATGGTCCATGATGTGGGAGGACTGCCCTTTGGAATAGAGGGATGCTGAGCCCCACAAGGTCTCGACCCTGAATTCTGACTATACTAGCCTGCATGAGTCACAAGGGGTTAAAGAGTCTTAATTGGGGGGACATCACTCTGTCCATTTCCATTTTTTTAATCAATTTATTTTTGCAAAAAATACAAGGTACTTTTTAGGTTATTTTACTTGTTTCCATTATCCCTAATACCACACCAAAATCATTCTGGTTTGTGCTACCATTTTTTTTTTTTTTTACAAATTACGCAAAACATTTTTTATGACTGCCGCATCCATAATTACATGCAATATGCAACATTTACAAATGGATTTTGTGAAATCAGTTAAATTTCAAAATCATAATTACGTGTAATCGTTATTGCAAAATTTTACAAAAAGTCTAGTCTAGTGACAGGGACGGGAATGCGGGGGAACGCTATCCAGCAAGGACATCTGCAATGATAGAATCCCCCTGTAGAAGCGCCGACCGCGAGAAATGGACGTCAGGCTTTCAGTGCCCGACTCCCACCGCCCTATACTTGCTCACCTGAACTGATATGTGCACTAAACTCCACATCACATTTATTCAATTTTTGATAATATATGTGACAAAGATTCAATTAAAGCAGTTTACAGCAGTGCCGACCTCCACTTCTGTCTTTTACCATGATGATAAAATCCTACAGAGATACTCGCCCTTTCCCACTCTTTTCAAAACTTAAAACAGATGTAAAGTTGTGCCTTACATTGCACTGCAATGAATTAGCGTAGACAAGCCCATTGCCTGGTATGGTGTAGGATTGCCAGTGACTGTAATCCTGCCTCCAGCTCTCCTTTCCCATCTGCAGACCTGTTTGTCTGCATATAGTACGCCTGCAGTATGTGACATGACATACGGCCCCCCTGACAATTCCCTAAAATAAGAGACAGTTTGCCGTGATGAGCAGCGATCTGCTGAACGTTGGTACCTCGCTGGCACGCTGCCCCGTGCTCCACGGCATGTTTATTTGAAGATATCATTGACTGGCTTTCAAAGAGCTCAAATAAGGGAGATTTATAACTTGGTGAAATTTAATCTTGTCTCCTTTTTTCACTCTGTAGGTAAAGCAATCCATAAATTTATGTGTGATCTCCGCCATGAAAGGTGAGTGAGACTATTCTGGGCAATGACATCCAAGCATCAAACGCACCGTAGTATTGATGTTGCTGTTCGGCGGAGAGGAATTATAATATTTATTCATTGTGTGTATGTATGTATTCCAATTAAAATGTCTCTGCGTTGTGTGCAAGGCCCGGCCAGAGGCCTGGCTGTGAAATACAACAGTGCCATCTATGGGTGATTCGGGGGAAAGCACCGGCTTATCAGCTGTAGCAGTATTTCGAGGTGCAGTGCCGCAAGGGAGGCTGAATAATATTGCCATTGTGACATTTTGTATCTTTCTATTCATAAGAGACCTGAATGTGAAATAATGGTTATTGTTCCTTTCATTTCCACTCTGTGTGTATTCTAAAATAATCTCTTAGGAGCCGTTTCCTAAAGCAATTAGCTCCCTCATTTTTGTTCTTTAATCCGATCCGCGATTATCACGGAGCAGGGCTGAGAGAGTCACTCTTAAATGTATTTTCTTTTTACTTTCTGTGGAATTGTTTTCTCTTTTCTCTTTGTTTTATTGTATTTATTTTTTCCTGGTTTAGTACAGTTAATCGTGAAACAAAGCGTGGTGCTTCTGATTTATGCCGTTGTAGCCGTCTCCCTCTTAAATAATGGTATACCAGAATCACTGGCTTTATAAGATAATTTATATCATTTTTTCATCTGCAAGATCGTAACCTTTGCCTCACAGCCTTAAAGGGATCCTGCAGTGAAAAATGAAGCCCGATATACAGCACTGGCTATACTTACATTCAAAGCTATCGCTAATTACTTAGGTCATTAATTACAAACCTATCATTAATTAATTAATTATAAAGCTATCACTAATTATTATATTGTAATATCCCTTATGTCAGGCGCCATGCAGATCTGACCAACAATATGGTTGCACAGAGAATGACCTACAAGCAGTGGCTTGCTCCGCCCCTTTCTACCTACATGGTGACATCACTCTCCACCTACCCTTCACTCAGCCGGATCAGGTCAATTGGGTGTCACTGTTGGCAGGCGTCTAATAAACGCTTGTGTTCATTTTGGTAATTCTGCACATAGGTGGTCATTTGGTAGCCCAATGCAGCAAGTAATCATCGGCTACTACATATTATTTAATGGTTGCAGCTGATCATAGACGATTGGCTACAACTATGGGTCGCTTGGGTAACCTGATTTTTGTGTTAGTGTTAGGCACTTACCGGAGAGTTAAGGTTAGGTATAAGGTGGTGAAATTATTGTTAGTCATTAAGTAGGAGGTCTTGTTTTTAGCCACCTATGGGGGAGGGGGGTTAGGTATTAGGTGGGGGGTTAGGGACTAATGGGGGGCTGGCATTAAGCATTAGGTGGGGGTTTAGTGTTAGGTACCTACAGGGGGTGGAGGTTGGGGTTAAGTATTAGGTGGGGGTTTAGCGTTAGGTACCTACAGGAGGGGAGGAGGTTGGGGCTAAGCATTTTGTGGGGGTTAGCATTAAGTACCTACAGGGGGGAGGTTGGGGTTAAGCAGTAGGTGGGGGTTTAGTGTTTGGCACCTACAGGAGGGGAGGAGGTTGGGGCTAAGCATTTTGTGGGGGGTTAAGTACCTATGGGGGGTTAGGCATTAGATGGGGGTTAGGGTTAGGCACTTAATGGCTTTACCCCCATTACACTCTAGATTGTAATCTCACAAGGGCAGAGACCTCCTACTGTTTTTTTATTCTGCTGTAACTTATATGGACATGTACCAGAATCAGTGATGCCTGAATCTGCAAATCAACAATGTATTTTATTCATATAGCTGGATGTCCTGATTGTACAGAGTTTTTGATTTCTCATGTATCTTTGCTCTCCACTATTTGTTTTGTACTATGTACAGCACTACAAAAAAAATTGGTGCTATATAAATAAAATAATAATAATACTCAGTAAAGCAGTATGACGATCAGTCATGGCATGTTGGGTCTCTTACTTTTGTACGATGCATGGTCCTAATGCTCTAGATTTTCCACACATGAATCTACTCAGTTTGTTTCCCAACAATCTGGTTCTTTTGTCAGGGTTTCATCATGCAAAGAAAATCTTATGCAGTGTTGCTCTCCACGGCCTCGTGATCACAGGTAACCCGTGATCACAAGCTGTTTTTGCTGATCACGAGGTTGGATTCCGAATTTGTGATCGCCTCTCGTTCACTGATTCAGTTCCAAATGCACTCGTGATCGTTGTCCAAATCTGGCTCGTGATCACGGATTTAGCCGTGATGGCCATGATTATAACCTGAAAACCCGCCAACTTTAGCGGTTAATAGCAAAGCCCCCTTACATTATATAAACACCAAATTTGCAGGATATGTTAAGTAGAACAGTGGGAACAAGCTGATTTTTTTTTCAAAAAGACCTTATAGTTAAGTGGTAAAAGGGTTAATACATTGTGTTTCTCTTTGCTCCAAAGCTTACACCTTGCTGCACTGTCACAGCAGCCACCCAGATTGCTGTTTGATCACTAAATGCAGTTGGTAAGGCAGAGCAAGCACAGCAGAGAGTTTCTTTCTTTGAGCAGGATTCATTGAAAGGAAGCAGAGGAAATATAATGCTGCTCACTGAAGAACTGAATGCCCATGTATTGGCATCTCTCAGCACAGTACTCTATGCTCAGTCAAGCTCTGTTTTTTACAAAGATTACTTTGGGACGTTAAAAAGCAGAATCATTGAATGGAAAAAGTTAGTAAAATATTTTTTATCGTATGTTTTGCCAGACTGTAATTCAGCTTTAAAGGAAATCTGAGACCAAAGAGGTCTTGGGTTTTATACTTACCTGGGGCTTCCTCCAGCTCCCTTGAGGCCGCTTGGTCTCTCTCCCTGAGCGCGTCAGGGAAACGTGCGTGGCCGGGGCCGTGCATGGGTGAAGAAGCGCTACTCGGCCAGGGTACCAGGCTGTCCAGTAGGAGACAGGAGTGGTCCGGGGAGATGGCGAGAGATGGAGCGGCCTCATGTGGGCTGGAGGAAGCCACAGTTAAGTATAAAACCTGAGATCTTTTTGGTCTTAGGTACACTTTAAGGAATTGCAATCAGTTAAGAGCCGGTTCTCACTGCCTAAAATGGTACGATTCATTGGGGCAGAAGCACATGTGTAAGCATAGGATTCATTCACATTTGCCACTTAAAACAGAGTGGAGGGGGAGCGAAGCACACATTCACTACTGGTACTGCTGATGCTCCGAATGCTACATTGACTTGCACTGCAGCTTCTTATATCTCTTGCCACTTTCAGCGTTGTTTGAAAAGGACTGATTTTTTTTTTTTTATATATCCAAGTGATTGTGGTCTCTTTATTGCCACATTAGGGGAATTACATTACAGCTATTCTCCTCCTTCCAGAGTCTGATCACCAGACAACAAAACCTGTTCCTACTTGAACATGTACAAGTTGTGATGAGCATTTTTTTCAGAGATCTTTATATTGAAGTTTGAACAATTATTTAACAAAGCACATTGTGTCGCATACCCTGGCATATACAGCTCTGTTCAGTCTAGCAGTGAGTTATATTGTGGCAAGTACCATTCTATAAGTCACACAGCAATCTCAATGCTCAAAACTCCTAACACACTACAATGCAAATATTATGAGAGCACAGTAACAAATCCGTAAGTTTACCACCAATGGTAGATAAAAGACACCTGAAGGGAGAGGGATTTGGAAGCTGCCATATTTAATCCTATTTAACTACGGTAGTTCAGGTTCTTGGAAGCGTGTCTCACATCTTAATTTTTCCTCCTAAAGCTTCCAGGATGTGAGAGTCACGTCCTGCACTTAATGCCGCCCTGCACTTGTGCATGTGCTCTTCCACATGTGCACGTGTGCGCCCCCGTCATTCCCACTGTGCACGAACACCCCCATCATTCCCACTGTGCACGTGTGCGCCCACGTCATTCCCACTGTGCATGTGCACCCCCATCATTCCCACTGTGCACGTGTGTGCCCCGTCATTCCCACTGTGCACGTGTGCGCCCCCGTCATTCCCACTGTGCACGTGTGCCCCCATCATTCCCACTGTGCACGTGTGCGCCCCCATCATTCCCAATGTGCAAGTGTGCGCCCCGTCATTCCCACTGTGCACGTGCGCCCCCATCATTCCCACTGTGCATGTGTGTGCCCCCGTCATTCCCACTGTGCACGTGCGCCCCCATCATTCCCACTGTGCACGTGTGTGCCCCGTCATTCCCACTGTGCACGTGTGCACCCCGTCATTCCCACTGTGCACGTGTGCGCCCCTGTCATTCCCACTGTGCACGTGTGCGCCCCCGTCATTCCCACTGTGCACGTGCGCCCCCATCATTCCCACTGTGCACGTGTGTGCCCTCGTCATTCCCACTGTGCACGTGTGCGCCCCCGTCATTCCTACTGTGCACGTGTGCGCCCCCATCATTCCCACTGTGCACGTGTGCGCCCCCGTCATTACCACTGTGCACGTGTGCGCCCCCGTCATTCACACTGTGCATGTGTGTTCCCCGTCATTCCCACTGTGCACGTGCTCCCCCATCATTCCTACTGTGCACGTGTGCGCCCCCGTCATTCCCACTGTGCACGTGCGCCTCCATCATTCCCACTGTGTACGTGTGTGCCCCCGTCATTCCCACTGTGCACGTGTGTGCCCCCGTCATTCCCACTGTGCACGTGTGCGCCCCCATCATTCCCACTGTGCACGTGTGCGCCCCGTCATTCCCACTGTGCACGTGTGCGCCCCTGTCATTCCCACTGTGCTCGTGTGCGCCCCCGTCATTCCCACTGTGCACGTGTGCACCCCCGTCATTCACACTGTGCACGTGTGTGCCCCCGTCATTCCCACTGTGCACGTGCTCCCCCATCATTCCCACTGTGCACGTGTGCGCCCCCGTCATTCCCACTGTGCACGTGCACCCCCATCATTCCCACTGTGCATGTGTGTCGCCTGTCTTCGGGAGGACTCGGCTCCCCAAGACTTCCAAAGTCCCCTCGGCGAGGGATGTGAACGGGGGAGCCAGTGCAGCACCGAGGGCACCAGGAGAGGAGAGGGAAGGCTCATTAGGACCGAGCCTTCCCTCTCCTTAGGTGAGTATCTGACTTTTTTTATTTAAATATGGGTTCCCATTAGCTTTAAACAACAGAGCAATAGCGCTCCTTCCATTCATTCGCCTATAATTTTATTACTACTTATCACAACAAAAAAATCTATATCTTGTTTTTTTTCACCACCAATTAGACTTTCTTTGTTTTTTCTTTTTTTTTTACTAGAACAGCATTCAAAGGGTTACATACAGGGCTGGAAAGTTCAGTGCAGAGAAATGTGGACGCATCCGAAGTGTAGATAATGTTATCTTGTGTTTACTTAATTGTATCGAGTGAGGAATGTGACACATTCTCTGACTGTGGAGAAGCTCCTGGACACAGAAACTCAAAGCATTTCTGCCTTCAATACATAATGAATAAAACCAGTTATGAATAAAATGCAAAGTCAGCTCTCAAAGCAAAAACTGTACTTTTGGGAACGCATAATTTCTAAATGAATAATAATACCTATGCACAAATGCAACTATGATAACCGTATGGCATATAAAAAGTAGGAAAACATGTTTTTATTGAATATAATGTCAGGGTTTTATACCGCTTTAAGATCAAAACTGATTCACTAGAACACAGCGGCAAAACAAGGTATTTATCCCCCCAAAATCCCAGGGCAAAATTCCACGACTTTCTAGATCGCGGATTTTGCTGCCCAGGGGAGGCAGAGCTTTGCGTTGTAGCTCTGCCTCCAGTACAGTCAATCTCCACTGCTCTCAGTGAAACAAGACTGAGAGGGGTGGGGAGGGTGGTACTTTTTGCTAAGAATTATTTTATTTTAAATGCATTTTAAGGGGAATAATAAGAAAAGAATAATAAGAAAAGAATATTATAGTTTTAAAATAGTACATGCTACCATAATTAAAACCCATACATTTTATTTGCCCATTTGTCCCAGTTATTGCAACACCTAAAATAATTCCCTAGTTAGTACAATGTATGGCACCAATATTTTATTTGGAAATAAAGGTGCATTTTTTTTCAATTTTGCGTCCATCACTATTTACAAGCCCATAATTGAAAAATAACAATAATATTTATTTATTTATTTAATTTAGTATTTATATAGCACCGACATATTACGCAGCACTGTACAGAGTCACTAACTGTCCCTCAAAGGGGCTCACAATCTAGTCCCTACCATAGTCATATGTATGTATCGTGTAGTGCAGGGGTCCCCAGCCCCTGGTCTGCGGCCCACTGCTGGTCCGTGAGCCATTTGCAGCTGGGCCGCGGGTCTGTCTGGCCTCTTGCCCCCTCCCCCGCGGCTGCCGCTGTGTTACCTTAGCTGGCGGCCGCTTCCTCTTTTATAATGCCTGGTCAGCCCCTCTCTATCATGCCCCATCTTCTTACACAGCAGCGTGTCTCCCGGCTTCTGTGAATAGGCAACAAGCAGGAGAGCGGCATCCGATAGCGACGATGTATATCGCCGTTACCAGGGGAACTGCTGCCATGCTTCCTGCCTATTCACAGCAGCCGGGAGACGTGCTGCTGTGTAAGAAGATGGGGCATGATAGAGAGGGGCTGACCAGGCATTATAAAAGAGGAAGCAGCCGCCAGCTAAGGTAACAGCTATAACCTCTATAACTATAACCTCTATACAGGGGCATCTATACTAGCTATATTGGGCATCTATACTAGCTATACTGGGGCAACTATACTACCTATACAGGGGCATCTATAATAGCTATACTGGACATCTATACCAGCTATACTGAGGCATCTATACCGGGGCAACTATACTACTTATACAGGGGCATCTATACTAGCTATACTGGGGCAGCTATACTCCCTATACTGGGGCAGCTATACTTGCTATACTGGGGCAGCTATACTCCCTATACTGGGACAGCTATACTTTCTATACTGGGGTAACTATACTACCTATACAGGGGCATCTATACTAGCTATACTAGGCATCTATACTGGAGTAGCTATACTCCCAATACTGGGGCAACTATACTTGCTATACTGGGGCAGCTATACTCCCTATACTGGGACAGCTATACTTGCTATACTGGGGTAACAATACTACCTATGCTGGGGCAGCTATACTAGGACAGCTATACTTTTTATACTGGGGCAACTATACTTGCTATACTGGGGCAACTATACTAGCTATAATGTGGTAACTATACTACCTATACTAGGACAGCTATAATCCCTATACTGGGGCAGTTTTACCCTCTATACTGGGGCAACTATACTAGCCATACTTGGGTAACTTTACTACCTATACTACGGCAACCATACTCCCTATACTGGGGCAAATATAACTAGATACCCTACCTCTACTTGGCTATTTACATACTTATGTACTCCAAATCATTTTGCCCCCCCCCCCCCCAGAAACCACCACGAAATCTGCAGGACGGGCAGGCAACTGGTATTGTTTAACAGGAAATAAATGTCAGCCTCCATATCCCTCTCACTTCAAATGTGCTTTAAAGAGAGTCAGAAGCCAAATAAATTAGCTCTTTTTATTGCCCCATTATGTTAAGCATTAAAGCAGAATGAAACCCAGCATTTCTTCTTTGCTCTAAAAAATGATTTACAGCATATTATATGCAACCAGCATTTTTTTTTACTAGAACAGCATTCAAAGGGTTACATACAGGGCTGGAAAGTTCAGTGCAGAGAAATGTGGACGCATCCGAAGTGTAGATATAGTTATCTTGTGTTTACTTAATTGTATCGAGTGAGGAATGTGACACATTCTCTGACTGTGGAGAAGCTCCTGGACACAGAAACTCAAAGCATTTCTGCCTTCAATACATAATGAATAAAACCAGTTATGAATAAAATGCAAAGTCAGCTCTCAAAGCAAAAACTGTACTTTTGGGAACGCATAATTTCTAAATAAATAATAATACCTATGCACAAATGCAACTATGATAACCGTATGGCATATAAAAAGTAGGAAAACATGTTTTTATTGAATATAATGTCAGGGTTTTATACCGCTTTAAGATCAAAACTGATTCACTAGAACACAGCGGCAAAACAAGGTATTTATCCCCCCAAAATCCCAGGGCAAAATTCCACGACTTTCTAGATCGCGGATTTTGCTGCCCAGGGGAGGCAGAGCTTTGCGTTGTAGCTCTGCCTCCAGTACAGTCAATCTCCACCGCTCTAAGTGAAACAAGACTGAGAGGGGTGGGGAGAGGCGGAGATTGACTGGAGCAGAGGCAAAACTACTGCACACAGCTCTGCCTCTACCAGGAAGTAAACTGAGAATTTTGCCCCGGAGATTTTGGGGGGATAAATTCATTGTTCTGCCGCGGGGATGCAGCAAATCAGCATTGATCTTAATGCTTAACATAAGTGGGCGATAAAAAGAGCTAATTTATTTGGCTTTAGACTCTCTTTATACGGAAAAATCCTTGACAGAATAACATCATCTGGTGAATGAGTGTTACAAAAGCAAAGAAAATAAAGATCCTTTTTTCAGATCTCCATTTCTTCCCCCTTCCTGTATAAACAGGCCTGCGAGTGTTTATTTCAGTTTGCAGCAGCTGAATCTCACAAGTGAGGACATAAATAATAGTACTGCTTTACTGGTCAGCTTTTGACCTGGGGGTTGTTAGATCAGACATCCTCCATGTATTTTAGGCTTCAGTTACTCTGATTGCCTACTGGCAGAGCAGACTGTACAACGCTCTGCTACTTTTTCATCTTCAGCAGCAGCAGCAGATCCATCTCGTATCAGACGAAGTATTCACTATATCGCATTTACCTTCATTTCATTCAGGCCGTGTCTTTGCAAATGCGTGCAGTTTCCGGTCCTAATGCTGCTTGTTCTTCTCCCTACACAATGAGTCTTTAACTAATCGATTATGTTGTATCCCTCTCACTTTCATTTGAGAACTGAAATGAAATAATTTCCTTTTTATATTATCCTTCCAGCTTCTCATTTTTACCTTGCCAGTCCCCTGTGTCATTGACTCGAGTTACATTGATGATAGTATCACAGGTAAGTGCAGGGGTTTTTTGTTCTAGCGTTTTGTTTTTCGGCAAAAATATAAAATCATACCCTAGAAAGAAATATATGAGGATATATTATATTTTATATGACTCCATGTTTTTCTTGTATTAGCTGAATTGTCATTTACTTTAAAGGATACCACAACTGACATGTGGCATAATGAGTTAGACATGGGTATGTACAGTGCCTAGCACACAAATAACTATGCTGTGTTCCTTTTTTTCTTTCTCTGCCTGAAAGAGGTAAATATCAGGTATGTAAGTGGCTGACTCAGTCCTGACTCAGACAGGAAGTGACTACAGTGTGACCCTCACTGATAAGAATTTTCCCCTTTTTTATCTCTTTCTTGCTCTCAGAAGCCATTTTCTTCTAGGAAAGTGTTTTATAGTTGGAATTTCTTATCAGTGAAGGTCACACTGTAGTCACTTCCTGTCTGAGTCAGGACTGAGTCAGCCACTTACATACCTGATATTTACCTCTTTCAGGCAGAGAAAGAAAAAAAGGAACACAGCATAGTTATTTGTGTGCTAGGCACTGTACATACCCATGTCTATCTCATTATGCCACATGTCAGTTGTGGTATCCTTTAAAGATGTGTAGCCTTTCTTGCAAAGTGCACTACTAACACCACATACAAATGCCGTATATATGTGATAAGCCCTACTGCACATACGCCAACTCCCTCCCCTCCCCCCATCACATACACAAACTTTTGGCCTAAAAAGTAGGCCAAAAATCTATAACCCACTGATTGGCCAAGCCCCTCAATGTGCCGCAGTTGCCTCCCATGCTGGTTGTGTAATCAAGTTGCCTCCCATGCAGAGTGTGCCACGGAGCATGCTGCAGAAGATACACCTACCTGTCCTTGCTCCAGCTTGCTTCCTTTAGTGTCCCGTACAGCGTCTGAACTGGTCAGTAGAGCTCAAGGCTCACTGTCATGTGACCTCAGTGAGCCTGGAGCTCTAGTGGCCAGTTCGGTAAGCTGCTGGGACACTAGAGAAAGCAAGCCAGGATGAGGACAGGTAGCTATATGGTCTGCAGCACGCTCTGCAGAACACTCTGCATACAGGGGCCACTACACAAATCACTCCTGATATTTCCACTGCGGATAGCCCCCCCATACATTACCCTTATTTCCGTCTGCAAATACTGTGAGTAACGCTATTAGCATGACCCATTGTACTCAAGTAGTGGGACAGTTGTTATGGTAACAGGCATTATAGACAAGCATTACTGTAGTAACGGTCCCACTAATCGAGTACAGCGATAACGTAACTCACGGTACTTGCAGATGGCAATAAGGCTAATACTGCCATGCGCTGTCTGTGCATTGCTGTGATTTAGTGAATCAACCCCTATATATACTCAAAGAAATCATGTCCCACATAAAATAAACCAAGTATCATATAGTATCTGCAGTTATAATGTCACCTACAGTGTACAGCACAGGAATGAAAATGTGCAGCTTGCATTGTGCGCCCAATCAAAATGGGGACGTGGTCAAAACAGATGGCATGTGGGGCATTTAAAATGGGCATAGTTAAACGTACGAGGGACACCCAGAGGCTGGGGGAGGGTTAATTGTTAGGCGACAGGATTGGGTTTTTTTGGGGGGGAGGGTCAAGGTTAGGCTGCAGGACTGGGGTTTGTATGGGGGAGGATTTAGGCATCAGAAAGGGTGTTTGTATGGGGGTGGGGTTTCTGTTTGAGAGAAGGATTAGGTTTAGCGAAAGTAAAATAACAGTTAGATTTACCGATCTTACTGTGGACAATGAACATTGTAAATAGTAGAATATCTACAGTACTTACACTACATAATATAGACATATGGCAATGGTAGGGATTAGATTGTGAGCTCCTTTGAGGGACAGTTAGTGACAAGATATATATATATATACACTGTACAGCGCTGCGTAATATGTCGGCGCTATATAAATACTAAATAATAATAATAATCTTAAAATGTACCAACATTCTACTATTGACACTGTCCCTGCGACCGATTTACCCTGGCACCAATCTATCATATGTGCGACTGCAGGACTTCTGTAACTGTTTGTTCCTCAGCATTAACGTGAAGCTCAACTGCATATTTTATTCAGCATAATTGCAGTACACATATTAGTATTGTTCAAGGCCTATCAATACAAGCATAGACAAAGACTGTATACATATATATATATATATATATATATATATATATATATATATATATATATATATAGTACGTCATATTGCTGTGTATAAGTACAACCATCACCTATTTAACGTGTAATTTACATTCTTCACATTGGTCTCTATGAGTACTCTAGCATTGTATCTATGGCAATTCAAGTCTAATTTATGCAGCATTGCTGGATGGCTCTCTAGAGGAAAAATTAAAATTTCAGACTGGATCCAAAGTGACATTAAGGTTTTTAAATAGGTTATGGTTGTACTTATATACAGCAATATGATGTACTATATATACAGTATATAGTCATATGCTTGCATTAACAGGCTTTGAGCAATACTAATAAGTGTACAGCAATTATGCTAATTAAAATATGCGGTTGAGCAGCATTTACTGGTTTTGGTGTGGTTTTCTACATATTGTGATTTTCTTGCTTACCAGTGCTGGTACTTGTGTTTTACACATATCTTTATAAATCGACCAAAAGTTTTCTTTGGTTGTTGTGTTGGTTATTCTTTACAGAGATACTGTAGGGGGTCGGGGGGAAATGAGTTGAACTTACCCGGGCCTTCTAATGGTCCCCCGCAGATATCCTGTGCCAACGCAGCCACTCACCGATGCTCCGGCCCCGCCTCCGGTTCACTTCTGGAATTTCAGACTTTAAAGTCTGAAATCCACTGCACCTGCGTTGCCGTGTCCTCGTCCCCGCTGATGTCACCAGGAGCGTACTGCGCAGGCACAGACCATACTGGGCTTGTGCTAAACACTCCTGGTGACGTCAGTGGGAGCGAGGACACGGCAACGCAGGCGCTGTGGATTTCAGACTTTAAAGAGGAGCTGTTAGGTATAAGGTCTCAGAGAAAATAAACACATATATCAGTAGCTAAAGATTGGCTGTACTTACATTACATATGCATTTCACTGTCCACGTTTGGATTTCACAGAATTTGTATATAGTATATGCAGAGATAGATGCTCCTGACAGCTCATGGCAGGCTCCATGTTTTTCTGTCAAATGTGTCGTCATGTCCTGCCTGCTTCCTGATCACAGAAAAGCTGGTACTTGAACAACACAGTGTGCAGTGAATATTAATGAGCCATGTGGCTAGGAACAATAGCTGACTCCTGCAGTGTACTCTGCCCGGAGATTTATCAGTGCTACGCGCTGGACTGATTAGAAGCTGCTGTAACCTCTCATTAGCAGCCGAGGGGAGGGCCCCAGAATGCTTTGCAGTTTAGTATGCGGCTTGCGTCCTTATGGGTCTATAACAGCCTTTAAGATAAGCACACATCAAAGGTAACTGAGATTTTTATCTTCACTAATGGCTTTTGGGCTTCCTTCTAAACTGTTTAACACAGGAGAATAGAGGTTTAAATTAGCTTCTGCAGCCTGACAGTTACTCTTTAAAGTCTGAAATTCCAGAAGTGAGCCGGAGGCGGGGCCAGAGCATTGGTGAGTGGCTGCGTGGGTACAGGATGTCTGCGGGGAACCATTAGAAGCCCCAGGTAAGTTCAACTCATTTTCCCCCGACCCCCCTACAGTATTCCTTTAACATGAAGCCCTCCCATCCCCAATCCCTCCAACCCATAGGTGAGGTGTGTGATGCTACTACTACAAACGGATTAAAAACCTTGTAATAAGATATAAAAGCTTCACTAAAGAAGGTGGTTATGTGGAGAAATAGTCAGAAGATACAGGGCCATATGCAATTAACTTTTTCACCTGAGTTTTCTCCCTGGTGATATTTTCACATCTTGCCATAAAATGCCCTTCAAACCACCAGCAATCAAGAAAATACTCAAAATAAATTTGATAGTACTTTTCACCAACTTTTGGGTACTTTTTTAATTGTAAAATGCTGCAAAGTTATTTTTTTAGAGAAGATAAAAATTATCTCCTAGGAGATAACTCAGGTGAAAAAGTTAATTGCATATGGGACACAGTGTCTAAAAGAAATAAAAAAATTTCCTTAATTGAGTAAATGAAAATGGCTGTTGCCCTTGTACTCCAATACAACAACAAAGCAATTCTATATTCAGGAGAATTTCCATCATATGCAAATAATACTAGCAGCAAGCTGCTATCGATGACTTTTAGATATCACTAGATGACGGGAAAATGTCAGTGATATCCACATAATACCAACAGGTAGATAGCAATGCCCAGCAGATATTAGAAGACATAACTAGATAGAGTGCCCTCATCCCCAAACAATATCATTACAACGAGTGTCCACCTACACATTATAATTAGGGCAGCACAGTGCATAGAGGTTAGCACTCTTTCCTTGCAGCGCTGGGTCCCTGGTTCAAATAATAGATGTTAGAACTCTTGGCTTGCAGAGCTGAATCCACGGTTCGAATAGTAGAGGATTGCACTCTCACCTTGCAGTGCTGGGTCCCAATTCAGCTGCACAGCGTTTGTATGTTATCCCCGAGTCCGTGTGGGTTTCTTCTGGGCTCTCCGGTTTTCTCCCACATCCCAAAAACATACAGATAAATCAGTTGGATTCCCTTTAAAGTTGGCCCGAGACTTCGATACATGTGCTACACGATACACACATAGACATAGGACTATGGTAGGGATTAGATTGTGAGCCCAAAACAATGCAGAGCGACTCCAAAACCATAACGCAGTGTCTCCTCCCCCCACCAAAAAGTTAAGCAGGGGGAACTTACAGTATTTTAGAGGGAGTACTCTGCCTGTTTACTTACTGTTCTACCACTATTATGAGCCCCTAAACAAATATTGAATGCACTATAATAAAATAAGGGTTGTTTACCTTCTTCTGGAATAACAGGGATATGTGAGGGAGCAGGCTGGTGTTGTACTTCATTTTCTGGTTGAACTCGATGGATGAATGTCTTTTTTCAACCCAAATAACAATGTAACATAATAAGTATCGCCATGGATAAAAACACAGAAGCTAACTCCATATAGAAAAGACATCCATATTGGTAAAGAATCAAAACAGCTGATGCTTGCACTTGCCAATATATCAAAATCTTTATTTAAAACCAGAATAATAAAAACAATTAAAACCACAAAGCTGTGAGGGCCAACATAAGCATATCAGGCAAGTGATTAATCAGAGCAAATGCACATCTAGGTGCAATCAATAATATACATCAAATGCATATGCCATAATAATTAATCAATAATGCACAATTGACCTAATATATACAATCCTGACAGCTACGTAAAGCTGGATGAACCTCTGATGTACAAGTAATCCTTAGACTGGTGTCAGGATAAGTGTAAGGTGAAAAAATATAGTTAGCTGCTCCGAGGCCCCCACTTGCCTCCTCACGCGTTCCTCGGCAAAACCGCTTCTCCAGAGGTCCAGACACCTGTCAAGGGATTGTTTGTACATTAGAGGTTCATCTAGCTTTATTAAGTCAAGTGTGCATTGTTGATTGCTTATGGATGAATGTCTTTTCTATGTGGAGTTACCATGCTCACTGATATCAAGTATCTGTGTCTTTTGCGGAAGCAGCACCACCAATCTTCCTGTGCAACTCCTGGCCCAAACTACAAGATGACCAAGGGTGGATTTGGCATGTTCTGGATCAATACACCTGCAATCCGTGCTCGCGGATTGATAAGGAACCTGCTACATCACCCCTGGAGGTGTTGTGAGGGACTTGGAGGCCCGCTGTTTCTGGGGAGTATGTTGTCTCTTTTTGCAGGGCCTTAAAACCAATAGGTAGTTATAGGCTGCAAATCTAATATTAGGACCACGGTCTGTAGATTGGGGATATCTGTTATAGCCAAAAGCTGGCACCCAAATCAGCCCTACCACAATGACCTGCTTTGAGGAGGTCTCAATTTTGGTGACTGAGAACATTAGAATCTACCCATTCTTGATTGCATGGGTTTTGAAAGTTGTCTGTACCAGAAAAATGGAAGACACACAGAAAACAGGAGCCCCATATAGTGTAGTATGTTGATGCAAATGGAAGGAGTATTACAGGAAGAAGGGTACTCACAAACCCGGATTGCTGTCCAGCATCTTCACTCGGATGGTTTTGGATTGGGGTTGCTCTCCAGGAAAAGAGTTGTGGAGACTAGTGTGCAAGTGAGAACTACTCAAAAACATAATTATTCAGTACAAACAACAACGCGTTTCTCAGGTTATACTCGCTTCATCAGGTGATTTGCAGATACAAAATTGGCCTGATAAAGCAGGAATAACCAGAGAAACACATTATCATTTATATCTACCGTATTTTCCGGCGTATTAGATGACTGGGTGTATAAGACGACGCCCAACTTTTCCAGCTAAAATATATATCATGCGATATACTCGTAGTATAAGACTACCCCTCTTGACTGTTGGAGATTTGTATACTGTCCTGTATGTACTGGTGCTATACTGTATAAACAGGTACATATACTGGTGCTGTACTGAATTTGGTACCAGTATACAACAACCAGCCAATCACGGCAAGCAATGTACCGTATATACTCGCAAGCAAGCCAACCCGCATATAAGCCGACCCCCCAACTTTTGCCTGGAAAACCAGGAAAAATGATTGACCCTCATATAAGCGGGGGGTAGGAAATGCTGGCCGCATGATCCCCCCCCCAGTGTGTCCCAGTATAGCTAGTATAGTGCCCAGTATGGGAAGGTAGTGCCTCAGTATAGCTAGTAAAGTGCCCAGTATAGCTAGTATCGTGCCCAGGATAGCTAGTATAGTGCCCAGGATAGCTAGTATAGTGCCCAGGATAGCTAGTATCATGCCCAGGATAGCTTGTAAAGTGCCCAGGATGGCTAGTATAGTGCCCAGGATAGCTAGTATAGTGCCCAGGATAGCTAGTATAGTGACCAGGATAGCTAGTATAGTGCCCAGGATAGCTAGTATAGTGCCCAGGATAGCTAGTATCATGCCCAGGATAGCTTGTAAAGTGCCCAGTATAGCTAGTATAGTGCCCAGGATAGCTAGTATCATGCCCAGGATAGCTAGTATCATGCCCAGTATAGTGCCCAGGATAGCTAGTATCGTGCCCAGGATAGTGCCCAGTACAGCTAGAATAGTGCCCAGGATAGCTAGTATCATGCCCAGTATATCTTGTAAAGTGCCAGGATAGCGAGTTTAGCGCCCCCCCCCCCCCCCCCCCGCTCCCCCCGCGGCCGCTGCTATTACCTTAGCTCTGCGGCTTCCTATTCGCCTGTCCTGCTCTTAATTCACATCAACTCGCCCCACGGCGGCTGCTGCGTGATGACGGAGGAAGTCGCAGAGAGCGGCTTCCTGGTTACTATGGGAACCTCTCTCTGCACTTCCTCCGTCATCACGCAGCAGCCACCGTGGGGCGAGCTGCGGTTTAATTAAGAGCAGGACAGGGGAATAGGAAGCCGCGGAGCTAAGGTAATAGCAGCGGCCACGGGGGGAGCGGGTGGGAGAAGGCGGAGGGAGAGGGGGGGACGACCCTCAGGCACATCACTCGCAAGCAAGCCGACCCCCCAACTTTTGACCCACTTCTTGTGGGTCTAAAATTCGGCTTGCTTGCGAGTATATACGGTACCTTACCGGTGATTGGCTGGTTGTTGTATACAAAGCCTGCCTGGATTTATCAGCTATACCTGTCTCCAAGACTATCAGAGCGGTTAAGTCACTTCTTAGTGGATTTCTTCTACCATACTTGTACAGCACTGCCCTTGCTGTTTTCATACAGTCGCCACATACGGCTGGGATGCAGATGTGAATGTTCTTGAGCTCCTCCCACCATATGCAGCAACGCAAATTCTCCAGTCCGGCTCGGAAGTTTCAGCACTCGCCCAATAAGACGACACCCGACTTTTAAGATTTTCCTGGGTTAAAAAGTGGTGTTATATGCCAGAGAATACATAAATAAATATCTTTTAGTGCAACTTTGAGGTAAGCTTGTGTTATTACCCTTTTACTGTATTTTACCATATTAGGGGCACCTCCTCCCTATGCAGTATGGCATGCCTTTCACATATGACGGGCTTGTTGTGCTATAGTTTTCCCTATCTAATATCTTCTTTAGAATTGTAGCCATTCCCCGTAGTGCTCCCTTTTATATCTCAGGCATATGTGCTGAAAGGCTGCTGTGAGGAAATCAATGCGTTTTCCACCAGAAGAGGGTATTGTCTAACAGTCTAGCTTACCTGGGCTTCTGACGCTTTGCTCAGTTAACTAATTACCGGTAGTTTTAAATAGACTTTGTGTTAAGCTGACAGGAGGAATGAATGGCCGTGAACTCTAGCCACATAACTTCTCAATGGCAGCTTTCCTCCTTCTCTGTATGTTGTTGATTCTGCCGTACATACGAGCGCTGCACTCCCACTGCACAGGAAAAATTCTGAGACATACTGAAATATTAAAATCTGTTTAACATCCAATATATTTATTTCTAACACGTAGCTATTAGACAAACATAAAACTGAAATACTGGCGGCAGTTTCTAAGTTTGGGGAAATTGCCATTTATTAGCGGGCCATCAAATGCTGTTTTGGTTAGCTGGAAAGTTTTCCAATTCCTAATTGTATCTAACATAATAAATAATGAAGCAGATGGGAGCTTCGGTTGGTTAACTCTTTAGCAGGGACAGATTTAGGTTTCACAACACCCTGAGCGAAACTAGGTTTTTGTGCCCTTCCACAGATTTTGACTCCCCCTGCCGACAAAGATCGCAACGCTGCTACCAAGAACACTGCATTCCCAGTAGTGGCAGGTGGTAGGTAGCCAAGTATGCACCTAGATATTAGTATTAGGTAGCCAGCTGTGCCCCTAGCATAGTTAAGCCCCTAGTACAGGAAGCAAATGTGTCCCCACCAGTATAATTGTCCAGCTGTGCCCCAGTATTAGGTAAGTTCCCAGTATAGGAAGCAAATATGTCCCTACCAGTATAATTAGCCAGCTGTACTGTGCCCCCAGTATAGAAAGCAGATGCCCTGCCCCCAGTATAGTCAGCAGTGCCCACAGAATAAGGTAAGTTCCCAGTATAGGAAGCAGATGTGCCCCCCCTTTCAGTATAGGTAGTCTGCTGTACCCCAGGATAGGAAGCAGATGTCCCCTAACAGTATAATTATCCAGTAGCCAGCTGTGCCTTTAGTATTAGGTAGGTTTAAAAAGATGCCCCCCCCCCCCCCTTCCTCAGTATACTCAGTATAGCCAGCAGTGCCCACAGTATAATGTAGGTCCCCAGTATAGGAAAGAGATATGTCCCCCATCCAATACTGGTAGCCAGTTGTACCCCCAGGATTAGGTGGACCCCCAGAATAGGAAGCAGATGCTCCCCCCCAGTATAATTAGCCTGTAGCCAGCTGTGCCCTCCGTATTAGGTAGGTCCCCAGTATAGGAAGCAGATGTGCCCCCTCCCCTCAGTATATCCAGCTGTGTCCCCAGTAGTAGGTCCCCAGTATAGGAAGCAGATGCCCCCCAGTATAGCCAGGAGTGCCCACAGTGTTAGGTAGGTCAGTAAATAAATCAGCTGGTCATATCTCTATTCTTTCTCTAGTGAAATGTAAATTGTGAGAAAACACTTGACTCGTTGTGATAGAAAACACCATCAGTTTCCATCTCTTGTGTTTTAATGCATTGCCTTCACCATGTGGAGGAGACCACTTCAAGGAATAATTCCTGGATGACTTTCTGAATGTCACAGCAATCATTGACTTTCTCAATGTCAACCAAGCTTAAAGGGGATCTCTCATTTTTCAAATGTCTTATTCATCAGATGGTGTAACTCAAGTTATGACATTTCACAAAGTATTGGCCATTTTCAGGGTCACCTGTTTCCCTTCCCAATAACAATAATTGGTTTGAATTTCCCCCGAGACATAATGATGCCAAATAGGAGGGCCGTCATAATAATACTCTGGGCCTGACCGTAAGCAGAAAACAACTACCGTAATTTTTTGGGGGGAAAGAACTACATTTAGTTAATAAACTATCTTGGGTATTTCAGATACTTGTGGGGAGGCAGCAGAATATATCATATTATTTGAAAAACAACTGCTACTTTAACATATCATTCTCTGGCTGCCTTAAAGGGGATCTGAACCCTACAAGACTCAGTCTCCGTATGTAGAGCAACCAAACCGGATTCTGCAGAACCTGCTCACTGCAATGAAATGTGTGCTATTGGGGTAAAAAAAACCAAGAAAACAAAACTGGCATAACATACATAATAAATACCTGTCATGTGATAGTACCAGGACCGATTGCTTACTTGCTCACAAAAAAATTATCCTATTATGCAAACAGTGAGGAGACTGGGAACTCCAACTTAGACAACAATGTCTTCTCTGAAGCTTGCACACATGACCTGTGTGTGAGCAGAAGCAGCAGCACTAAGTGAGCAGAGAAATATAGGCTGCAGATAATTTACCATCACCCGGTGGAACAGGCTATCATCAGCCAGCACTATCACAGGGCCAGGCTTTATTAGAACCAGTCAGTAGAAGTTTTACCATCAAAGGTAACCTTTAGATAGCTTTGATCAATACTATGTAATTCATTTTAGCTCTCCCCTACCCCCATGCAGAGTCATTATTGGGTTTAGGTCCTCTTAAATAGTACAGCCCAACTAATAATGCATATAAGTTACACTACCTAGATTACCTCTTTTATGAGATACTACTGTATAGGCTCAGTGCTGTGCTGGTCAATAATGCAGCTAACAGTACCATCTTTGTCAGAAGCCAGCTGTCTCTATACGAGGTGATTCCACCACTGGCCATCATGCAGAAATAAAAAAAAAAAACTTGCAATCGCCTTCCGAGCACCACCATATCGCACCTGCAGGTCAGCATTAGGGAAGTGTTCCTCCAGCTGATCTGTCCCCCAGGAATCATACTCACACTACTGGGTTCCCCTGCCGTATTACGCTTGCTAAGTGGAAGTAGTAAATGGATTCCACAATTACAGTTTGATAGCTACAGGAGGTAGGTATGGCTCAGCAACCTAGTGTGTGCCTCATTTCCAGCAGTCACAAACTGTTAGCAGTCTGTTAACTCCACATTAGCACTGTGCAAGTTTTATTCAGTAAAGCTTTATGTGTGTGGGTGGTTTTACTGTTCGATTTTATATGCTTCTCCAAGACTTTTTTTTTTTAAAATCTGAGCAGTTTAATTCATTATGGCAACTATCCCAATGTTCCTTTCTTGACAAACACAAAACCCCTCATGAAAAGACAAAAAGTAAATGTCTCTTTCTTTAAATGGTTATAAAAATCAGTGTTGTTTTCCTTCACATCTGTATAATAGCAGTAGTTCTTGAGGCAATGGTTATTGCTAGGAAGAAGCACATTTAAGTTACTTTATGAAAATGATGCACAGGGCAAGATTTACTTAAGAGCATCTCCCTGCTAAAACTAAAAAACCTTCAGCAGATAGTATCGATGCATATAATGTAAAATAGACATATACTAATTTTATAAATCCTGCACCAGTACAGTCAGCCCAGCTCTGTGTTTTGCTAATCCAAATGGCAAATTTTTGTGTACTGACTCATGGCAGCCCCCAGTGTTCAGATGCCTGGCCACTGATCAGGCTTGAAGAGGGGAGAGGGAGTAGCAATGCAAAAGATGGAGGGGTACGCCTAATCTCTCAGTTTAATGGCCTCTAAAAAAAACTGCCAGAAAGCACAGAAGTCTAGCTTCCAGATACAGGTAAGCTGTCCTGCACTGCTTAACTGCATTGTAATAGCTTTACATGCTTTTTAGATTTTGTTGTTATTCACAAAGCTGTGGGTGGGAGTGGTGTGAGGTTTCTCCACTAATAGTTCTGCCAACGCTGTCAGACAACCCCGATGCAAGTCACACACCTCTTAATGCTGAATTTCCAACTATCCGGATAGAAAGTTCTTACTCTCTTATGAAAAAATGGTTTGCTTTTGTTATACTGCCATAGCATTTCCTTAGGGCTCATTCACAATGGGGCCCTTGGTGTTTGCAATAGATGTGCATGATGTATCCTTATGGAACCATTCACACTGCAGCACTTGCAATTTCCAGAAATTGCCAACGTGCTGCATGCCTAATTTTTAGAGCAATCAAGATGTGATGCTTATTTAGAAGTGCAATCCTTGTACAATCGCTTTAAACTTAAACCGCAAAATTGCAGCACAAAATCACAATCATCTTGCGATCACATTTTGCAATCGAACTTGTGAACGGGCCCTTAGAATTTAGTCTAGCTATAGCAAACAATAAGCAGGAAACCATCTGGCACTGTTGATAGTTTATTTCTCAGTAGCAAAAGTAGTGATGAAAGGTGCAGTACTTAATGGTAGAGATGTCGCGAACCTCCGATTTTAGGTTCGCAAACCCTGTTCGCAAACCTTCGCGGAAGGTTCGGTTCGCGAACCTCAGTAGACTTCAATGGGGAGGCAAACTTTTAAAAATAGAAAAAATTATGCTGGTCACAAAAGTGATGGAAAAGATGTTTCAAGGGGTCTAACACCTGAAGGGGGGCATGGCGGAGTGGGATACATGCCCAAAGTCCCGGGGAAAAATCTGGATTTGACGCAAAGCAGCGTTTTAAGGGCAGAAATCACATTGAATGCTAAATTGCAGGCCTAACGTGCTTTCAAACATCTTGCATGTGTATACATCGATCAGGGAGTGTAATTAGAGTTCTGCTTCACACTGACACACCAAACTCACTGTGTAATGCACCGCAAACAGCTGTTTGCATAGTGACAGCCGTTCTGGAGTGGTGCGCACCGTGGCCAGAGTGTAGGCCGTGGCGTTTTTCAAGCCCATATGGTCGCCGAGCTGTGGTAGCTCAATTATAGAACAACAGTGACTGTCCAGCTGATCAAATTTGGTCTGACCACAATGAAGCAACGACCTTATTATCTTTGGTGTGCCACCCCCACCCAAGATACTCAAATAGCCGGCGGTCATTGCTTCATTGTGATACGGAAGCCCCTTCACCGCGGCAAGGTAATGATCATGAAGGGGGATGGGCACATGTACATGCCTTTTGTTTTTTTGTTGCAGCCGCCCGCAGTGCAGCCAGAAAAATTAGGCAGGCATGTACACGCACCAGAAAAATTTAGTGTAGCGGCCGCTGCTAGCAGCGGCCTTAAAAATTCAGGAATCCGCCTAGAGTCCTGGACCCTGTTGGTGGTGGCAGAGAAGGCAAGCGGCCTGCAGGCAGAGATGCTGTGTGTGGGGACTGACTTAGTCTTCGGTCGTGCAGTAGCCCTCCGGGATCCATTCCACATTCATTTTGATAAAGGTCAGGTACTGAACACTGTCGTGACTTAGGCGACTTCTCTTCTCAATAACTATGCCTCCAGCTGCACTAAAGGTCCTTAATGACAGGACGCTTGCGGCAGGGCAAGAGAGAAGTTGTATGGCAAATTGGGCCAGCTCTGGCCACAGGTCAAGCCTGCGCAACCAGTAGTCCAAGGGTTCATCGTCGCTTTTCGCAGTGTCTACATCCACACTCAAGGCCAGGTAGTCGGCTACCTGCCGGTCCAGGCGTTGGTGGAGGGTGGATCCGGAAGGACTATGGCGAGGAGTTGGACTAAAGAACGTCCGCATGTCCGACATCACCCTGAGATCGCTGGAGCGTCCTGTCCTTGCCTGCGTGGACTTGGGAGGAGGAGGGTTACGGCCAGTGGTACCTTGATTGCGTTGTGCAGCCACATAACCCTTAAACGCATTGTAAAGCATCATCGACAGCTTGTTCTGCAAGTGCTGCATCCTTTCCGCCTTCTGTTGAGTTGTTAACAAGTCCGCCACTTTGTGCCTGTACCGAGGGTCTAGTAGCGTGGCCACCCAGTACAGGTCATTCGACTTGAGTTTTTTGATACCGGGGTCCCTCAACAGGGTGGACAACATGAAAGAGGACATCTGCACAAAGCTGGATGCAGACGTACTCTCCATCTCCTGTTGCTCTTCCTCAGTGACGGGACGCAACTCCTCTTCCTCTCCCCAGCCACGAACAATACCACGGGAACGTGGAGCAGCAGAAGCCCCCTGTGACGGCTGCCGCGGTTGTTCTTCTTCCGCCGCCTCTTCCTCCTCCACAGAAACACCTTCCTCATCATCACCATCATCAGAGTCTGACTCCTCTCCTTCCCCACACGACTCCTCTTCTTCCTCCTCCTTCTCCCCCCTCTGTGCTGCCACAGGTGTTGTGGGAACATCGGGTTCGGGTGTAAATGGCTCCCACTACTCATGCTGCTGTAACTCTTCTCGTTCACGCTCCTCCACAGCTGTATCCACCACTCTACGCACGGCACGCTCCAGGAAGTAGGCGTAGGGGATCAAGTCGCTGATGGTGCCCTCATCGCGACTCACCAGTTTGGTCACCTCCTCAAAGGGCTCCATGACCCTGCATGCATTTTGCATCAGTGTCCAGTTGTTGGGCCACAACATCCCCATCCTCCCAGATTGTGTCCTTGTACTGTAATGATACAGGTACTGGGTGACAGCTTTCTCCTGGTCTAGCAGGCGAGAGAACATCAGCAGGGTGGAATTCCAGTGAGTCGGGCTATCGCAAATCAGGCGTCTCACCGGCAAGTTGTTTCTACGCTGAATGTCCGCAAAGTGTGCCATGGCCTTGTAAGAGCGCCTGAAATGGTCACACAACTTCCTGGCCTGCTTCAGGACGTCCTCTAAGCCTGGGTACTTGGACACAAATCTTTGCACGACCAGATTCAGCACATGTGCCATGCAGGGTATGTGTGCCAGCTTTCCCAAATTCAATGCAGCAATGAGATTGCTGTCGTTGTCACACACCACTTTGCCGATCTCAAGCTTGTGCGGGGTCAGCCATTGCTCCACCTGTTTGTTAAGAGCAGCCAGGAGAGCTGCTCCAGTGTGACTCTCCGCTTTCAGGCAAGACATGTCTAACACTGCGTGACACCGCCGTACCTGGCATGCAGCATAGGTCCTGGGGTGCTGGGGCTGTGTAGCTGGAGAGGAGATCGCGGCACCAGCCAAGGAGGAGGAGGAGGATGACGACAGCGAAGCGGTGGTAGCAAGGGAGAGGAGGTGGCTGGAGGCCTGCCTTCAAGCCGTGGAGGTGTGACAAGTCGGTCCTCTGCACAGCCACGTACTCCCTGCTTGCTGCCATCGGTCACCAGTTTGACCCAATGGGCTGTGTATGTAATGTAGTGGCCCTGCCCGTGCTTGGCAGACCAGGCATCCGTGGTCAGGTGGACCCTTGGCCCAACGCTGTGTGCCAGAGATGACACCACTTGCCTCTCAACTGCACGGTACAGTTTGGGTATGGCCTTTTGTGAAAAATAATTGCGGCCTGGTATCTTCCACTGCGGTGTACCAATGGCCACAAACTTACAGAAAGCCTCCCACTCCACCAGCTTGTATGGTAATAGCTGGCGAGATAATAGTTCCGCCACTCCAGCTGTCAGACGCCGGGCAAGAGGGTGACTGGCAGACATTTGCTTCTTCCGCTCAAATACTTCCTTCACGGACAGCTGGGTACTGCTGTGGGCAGAGGAGAAGGAACCGCTGAAGGGAAGAGGCGGAGTGGAGGAGGGTGGCTGTGATTGTGAAGGTGCAAGGGAGAAAGTGGATGAAGACGATGCACCTGAAGAAGGAAGAGGAGAAGGAGGGTGGCTTGTCTTTTGAGGGGTGCTGCTTTTCCTCGGGTGTTCTTGCCATAGCTGTTTGTGCCTTCTCTCCAGGTGCCTTCGTAAGGCACTTGTCCCTACGTGAGAGTTGGCCTTTCCACGGCTCAATTTTTGCTGGCAGAGACAACAGATGGCCTTGCTCCGATCTGAGACACACACGTGAAAAAATGTCCAAACCGCTGAGCCCCCCTGGCGTGATGGCGCTACGGTGGCATCAGCAGCTGACGTTGAAGGGCATGTTGGCTGGCTGGCCATAGCTGGCGATACATGGCGCCGGACACTGCCCCCAGCTTTTTGTGAGGAAGAGCTCCCTCTGCTTCTATCATGGAGTCGTCTCCTCCTACTCCTCTCTGACTCCCCCTCTGAACTGTCCCCTGGTCATCTCCTCTACTGGGAACATACGTGGCATCCGTATAATCGTCATCATAATCCTCCTGGCCAGCTGCACTTTCCTCAGACACCTCCTCAACTGCACCAACTTCAGGTGGTCCATCATCCCCATCCACACACATTATGTCCATACTATTGCCACCTAACTCAGACGTAGGAGGTGGTGTACCTGCGCCTTCTTGTTGTTGTTGCAGTAGTGGCTGGGAATCATTGATTTCACCACCACCAAATAACACCTGCGAAGTGTCAAATGCAGCGGATGTGGTGCTTGTTGTAGCGCTGGTGGCTGCGGGAGATGAGGTGTTCTGTGTTAAATACTCAAGCACCTCCTCACGATTTTGGGAAGTGATGGCAAGTGCCTTCTTCTGGGCACTGTACTTTGGGCCAGGTCCGCACGAAATCACAGCAACACCACCTCGCACAGCCACAGGACCTGTCGGTGCCTGGTTGCCTTCCTCTGGGTCTGCCTCTACCTCTTCCTCTACCTGGTTTGTCCATCTCGGGGGGATGCTAGGTATATGCAGTGAGGTGGGTTCACTCAACACAACAGGTAGTTAGATGCAGTGAGCTGGGTTCACTGAACAGTAAAGGTACTTAAGATGCAGTGAGGTGGGTTCTCACTCAACACAACAGGTAGTAAGATGCAGTGAGCTGGGTTCACTGAACAGTAAAGCTACTTAAGATGCAGTGAGGTGGGTTCTCACTCAACACAACAGGTAGTAAGATGCAGTGAGCTGGGTTCACTGAACAGTAAAGGTATTTAAGATGCAGTGAGGTGGGTTCTCACTCAACACAACAGGTACTAAGATGCAGTGAGCTGGGTTCACTGAACAGTAAAGGTACTTAAGATGCAGTGAGGTGGGTTCTCACTCAACACAACAGGTAGTTAGATGCAGTGAGGTGGCCAGGTGGGTTCACTCAACACAACAGGTAGTTAGATGCAGTGAGCTGGGTTCACTCAACACAAAGCTAGGTATATGCAGTGATGAGGTGGGTTAAGTAAACACAACAGGTACTGGGTAGTTAGATGCAGTGAGGTGGGTTCACTGAACAGTAAAGGTACTTAAGATGCAGTGAGGTGGGTTCTCACTCAACACAACAGGTAGTAAGATGCAGTGAGCTGGGTTCACTGAACAGTAAAGGTACTTAAGATGCAGTGAGGTGGGTTCTCACTCAACACAACAGGTAGTAAGATGCAGTGAGCTCGGTTCACTGAACAGTAAAGGTACTTAAGATCCAGTGAGGTGGGTTCTCACTCAACACAACAGGTAGTAAGATGCAGTGAGCTGGGTTCACTGAACAGTAAAGGTACTTAAGATGCAGTGAGGTGGGTTCTCACTCAACACAACAGGTAGTAAGATGCAGTGAGCTGGGTTCACTGAACAGTAAAGGTACTTAAGATGCAGTGAGGTGGGTTCTCACTCAACACAACAGGTAGTAAGATGCAGTGAGCTGGGTTCACTGAACAGTAAAGGTACTTAAGATGCAGTGAGGTGGGTTCTCACTCAACACAACAGGTAGTAAGATGCAGTGAGCTGGGTTCACTGAACAGTAAAGGTACTTAAGATGCAGTGAGGTGGGTTCTCACTCAACACAACAGGTAGTAAGATGCAGTGAGCTGGGTTCACTGAACAGTAAAGGTACTTAAGATGCAGTGAGGTGGGTTCTCACTCAACACAACAGGTAGTTAGATGCAGTGAGGTGGCCAGGTGGGTTCACTCAACACAACAGGTAGTTAGATGCAGTGAGCTGGGTTCCCTCAACACAAAGCTAGGTATATGCAGTGATGAGGTGGGTTAAGTAAACACAACAGGTACTGGGGTATATGCAGTACTGGGTAGTACAATGTGCAGCTCCCTGTCACACACACAGATAGTCACTGAATGGGCTGGGCTGCTGGCAGTGGCACACACACTATCAATTAGCAAGGCTGTGCATGCAACAAAAGTGTCAGTTTGACACACACAAAAAAAAAAATATGTACAGGATGGGCTCTGAAAAGAGCTGTTGCTGTTGATGGGTGCTTTAAAAGCAATAATAATCAGTCAGGAGCAAGCAAAGCAGCCTAGAACCTAACTAATTTGTCCCTAGGAGAAAAAGTCTGCAGCAGCTGTCCCTTTCCTCTCTCTAGCAGGCACACGAGTGAGTGTAATGGCCGCCGGACCCTGCCTTATATAAGGGGGGGTGGGGCTCCAGGGCTTAGTGTAGCCTGAATGGCTACAATGTGCCTGCTGACTGTGATGCAGAGGGTCAAAGTTGACCCTCA
The DNA here is from genome assembly GCF_040937935.1 of Hyperolius riggenbachi. NCBI lineage: Eukaryota > Metazoa > Chordata > Amphibia > Anura > Hyperoliidae > Hyperolius > Hyperolius riggenbachi. The sequence goes on from NC_090657.1 coordinate 167,138,780, forward strand.
TTGTGCATTATGGGGCGAATCGAACTTCCGCAAAAGTTCGTCTGGTGCAGGCGAACGCGAACCCCCTAAGTTCGCCTGGAACTGTTCGCCGACGAACCGTTCTCTATATCTCTACTAAATGGCTACTTGCTTGAGCACTCTTTGGGCTTGATTCACAAAGCGGTGCTAACTGTTAGCACGCCCGTGAAAACCCCCTTAGCACGTCTAAACAAGCTTTTCACGCATAACACTTTATGCGCGTAAAACTTTATGCGCGTAAAACTTTACGCGCACACTGCACAGAGCGCAGGGCGCTCTGCGCGAAGTGCCCATTAAAGCCTATGGGACTTAGCATGAATAGGACTTTGCGCGCGTAAAACTATGTGCGCGCAAAGTTAGCGCGCGATCTGTTTGAGAAATCCGGTGCCAACCTTCTTAGCACCCTGGTTAGCACGTCTAAAGACTTTAGACGTGCTAAGTAGGTTAGCACTGCTTTGTGAATCAAGCCCTTTGTCTACTAACCGGCCTCGGAAGAACCTAGATTGCGATACGGTTGTCAGCCCGTGCACCAGCGGCGCCCACTGTCACACCCGACACCCCACTCTGCCCGGCAAACATGATAAGTACTTCAATATATTGCCAATCACTTTGTGAATTAAAAACAATCTGTACCCTAAACTTTTTACAGCAAAAAGCATACCATTCTATTCATTATGTTCTTCTGTGCCCCTCTGTGCTGTTTCTGCCACTCCCTGCTTCAATCCTGGCTTGTAATTGCCAATTTTAGGCAGTGTTTACAAACAAAAGACATGACATGTGATAGGCGGAGAGGAGCTCAGTCTGTGACTCATACAGAGCCTGCAGGGGGCCTGGAGAGGGTGTGTATAGCCTATATCCTATCACAAACAGTACATTCCTGCCTGAGTGCCTGAGCCCGACAAAGCCTTCAGAGGAAAGAAGATTCGCTTATATAACAGAGATAATACAGCCACTGTGCAACTAGGAAAGGCTGAGTAAGACAGACCACATTAGAACATGTATAGGAACTTATAGGATAGAAGAAATAAGGCTGAAAATGTTGTTACAGAGTCTCTTTAAGCACTGCACTTTTCTCCAATGTGAACTATTTGCATTCATGTTTATGCGCTACTTTTGCTACTGAGAAATAAACTATCAATAATGCCAGTGGTTTTCTTGCCTTTTATTTGTTTTTGACACTGGAGTGTGTCTTGAGCACACTGATTGTGTGGGGTATGCTTTCCAACCCCCTGATGGCTGCATATTAGATAGACAGCCATACAGCCCATTTCTGTGTGTCCCTGTTATTGCTCAGTCTAGCTATACCCAGGGCTGTTTTCAGTGCGATGGTGGATCTTTGTCTTCGTTTAGACTAATATATTAGTAAACATTTAGATGGACTTTTCATACTGTGGTTTTCTTTCATTTATCAAATACCTGAAAGTTGAATTCAGTTCCTGATAATATTCTCTTTTTTACAGCTAATCCTAACCTCCCAATACATTTAAATTACCCTCCCTTTGCCCTTTTTCCTTACAACACTAACTTCCCTACGAATCAATACATAACTTTTGCTATCTTCACCTCTGGCACCAAATCAGCCATACACCAATCATCAGGAGCATTATGTCATTTATAAACTGTACTTCTCTGAATATAAGAAGCAAACTGGGGGAAAAAAGGTGTGTATTATTATTATAATTATTATTATTAAGTATTTATATTGCATCAACATCTTACGCAGCGTTGTACAGAGTATATACTGTCTTGTCACTTAACTGTCCCTCAGAGGGGCTCACAATCTAATACCAATCCCTACCATAGTCTTATGTCTATGTATGTATTGTGTAGTGTATGTATCGTAGTCTAGGGCCAATATTTTGGGGAAAGACAGTTAACTTATCTGTATGTTTTTGGGATGTGGGAGGAAACCGGTGTGCCCGGACAAAAACCCACGCAGACACGGAGAGAACATACAAACTCCTTGCAGCGCTGCAAGGCGAGAGCGCTAACCACTATGCCACTGAGCTGCTGTGTTGTATTCTAAAGGTATGGATTTTGGCCCCAGAATATACTTACCGGATCCTGACGCCGGTAATCCAAAGTCCGTCTCACTGCGGTAATCCAAGGGGGCCCCGTCATCCAGGATCAAGCTCTTCTGAGTCCCACCCACCAGCTACTCTTCGCTGCAGTCTCCATACACGCGGTGCCACTGCCACCCTCCGTAGTTACAGCATCCTCTTCCTGGTTACAGTGCCCCCTGCTGTGTGATCTTCAGCGCACGTGCACCTGAGGTCATACAGTAGGGGACACTGTAACCAGGAAGAGGACGCTGTAACTATAGAGGATGGCGGTGGCAACGTGTGTAAAACGCAAGGCTGCAGTCTACATACAGAGATTGCAACAAAGAGGAGTCGAGCAGTGATGAGCGAAAATGCTGGTATACATTTTGAGAAGATAATGTAAAATTTTACATTTGATCGAAAATGCCTTTGAAAATCATTTTGTAATACGTAAATTACTTTTCTGGTTTTTAGCGATTGTTTGCTTTTAAAGGTATCATTTTTCATGTTTTTTTTTTCTATTTTTATCTTTAAAAGGTAATCTGCCCTTAACTCATGAATGGCAATTTATGCAAAAATTCTGGCAATTTTGGCGAAAATGTTTGCCTTTTTTTAGTGAAAATTTCCATTGCGAAAATACAATCTATTTTTGCAAAACTATTTTTGAAGTCGAAGATAGCATTTTCAAGGCGACAATGACTGTGGTGAAAGTTCACAAGCAACACTGACCACAAGTCACTAAACTTCTTTAGCTCTATGGCAGCACTTAAACTCTGTGCTCCACCTGCTTTTGGAACTCTTCTCCATTGTTCGCTGGGCCATATCCAAGCACTGGAGTCTCAGAGGAATATACAGTATATATATATATATATATATATATATATGTATATATATATACATACTCGACTATATGTCTAGAAATCTAGGTCTGATTTACTAGATAAAAGTATAGGGGTTAACTTATACATGAGTCATGAGCACACTATTAGTGACATTCCCATTTGGAGCAATGTACCCAGTGGTAAGGGATACTTTCTTGATAAAGGAATTGCCAAGAAAACACAGGTGTGAAAGTGCTGGCCACAACAATTAACAAGGGAGGAGTTATTGGGTGCACTTTAGGAACAGGAGAGGTTAATAGCTTTAATACTGTATGCAGTGCATTCATAACTCCGCCCCATGTGCAGCCATTAACTTTGCTGGGTAGACTTATACTTAAGTCAATAAAAAATTCCAGCTTAAGGGGGTCAAATATTGGAGTCGACTTATACACAAGGTCTACTTATATTCAAGGCTATATGGTTATTTTTGGTGTAGTTAATAATTCATTTCCTGACCTTTGCTAGAAAACAGAGGCGTGAAAATGACTATTTCCTGTTTGTGCGAGACATCATAAGCACTTCCTTTCAGTCAACTTTAACCACTTAAGTCTATCTGGACGAATATATCCATCCAGATAGACTGCCCTGCTGCTGCTGCGCCAGGTGCATGCTCCCGACGCCTTCCGTTAGCCCAGAGATCAATGAATGGGAACAACATTCCCATTCATTGATCTAAGTCCCCAGCAGAAAAACCGACAGCCTCCTATCAGAGGCCGCAGTATTTCTGCAAAAAAAAAGTTTCCCGTCCTCCTAATGCTTCCTGGAAGCGAATGCGTTCGCTTCCAGGACTTTGGCCATCTTGTGGCCAAATAGTAAGACTACACCCACATGCATTTTTTTATTAAATAAACACAATATTACATTTAAAAATAACTGTTTACCTCCCACACCAAAAATTACCCAAATAAATTGTTTTATTTAAAAAAAATTACAATAAAAAAACAACAACATAAATAGTCTGAACTTTTTGAATATGCATGTCAAGATACTTTTTTTAACCTCCCTGGCGTTCATTTTTCCCAGGATTTCTGTGCAAAAAGTGATAAACTTTATTTTTAAACCTTTTGTTTTCCTGTAACTTGCCAAAATGTGTCAAGCAGGGGTATACAGTGCAGGAGAGTATTGATGTGTATGCACGTTTATACTGTTCACAGCATGTTTTTATGGACGGATATCTGTCCATACCGCTAGGGAGGTTACAATTAGTGATGGATGCAAATTGAAAAAAATGCACCTTTATTTCCTAATAAAATATCGGCGCCATAAATTGATAAGGACATAATTTAAACGGTGTAATAACCTGGACAAACGGGCAAATAAAATACATGGGTTTTAATTACGGTAGCATGTATTAATTTCAAACTATAATGGCCAAAAACTGAGAAATAATGAATTTTTTCCATTTCTTTCTTAATCTTCCTGTTAAAATAGATTTAGAATAAAATAATTCTTAGCAAAATGTATCACCCAAAGAAAGCCTAAATGGTGGCGGAAAAAACAAGCTATAGATCATTTCAGTGTGATAAGTAGTGATAAGGTTATTGGCGAATGAATGGGAGGGGTAAAGCTGCTCGGATGCATAAGGTGAAACAACACTGTAGACTGAAGTGGTTAATACTTGAGACCGTATTTCATTGTATATCATTTTCTGTGGCGGTCTTTCTACAATGATACATTGTTCTTCAATTTGATGGCTAATGATTCTGTCCATGATAGTTAGGCCTGTACTGTAAAGGACAACAGTCATTATGAGACTGACATAGAACTTTATTAGATGAGATAGCCATTGCAGCAGCTATGGTTAGAATGTCAGGGGAGCCACGGGCGGGATGACGTCACCGACGTCATGGACGTTGGGACGTCAGAGGGAATCCCGATCCACCCCTCAGAGCTGCCTGGCACTGATTGGCCAGGCTGCGCAAGGGGACTGGGGGGGGGGGGTATGGCTAATCGGCGGTGAGCGGCGGCGATCGGAAACAGCACGCAGCTAGCAAAGTGCTAGCTGCGTGCAGGAAAAAAAAAATTGAAAATCGGTCCAGCGGGGCCTGAGAAATCCTCCTACGCAGGTTACCCCAAGCTGAGCTCGGGATAACCGGCAAGGAGGTTAACAGAAGCAGACAGACAGAAAGAAGAAACAAATATGAGATCATTATTTGAGATTTTTTGTTTATTATTAACCTTATCCTCTGCTGGTTAAATGTAATATGATGTGTGTGCTGGTGAACAGACACTTCTCAAATACTTTACTGCAAGTCGTCGCACCCCACATGGCCGTGAGTGGCCCTCTGGGAGGTCCTTCTTGGTAACATCTTCTAGAAATGACGTGTATGTATGACTGCTCAACCTCTATCTTCCAAAGTTTCCTACTATGATGCACAACATATCATTCCCTATGTATCTCAGCAGTTCTCTGTCCACTGTGTCCAGTGAGTGTGCACTTTGCAATTGAAAAAGTACCAGAAAGTAGATGAAAAAGTACTATCAAAATTAATTTGATTATTTTCTGGCTTGCTGGTGGTTCAAAGGGCATTTTATTAACTAGAAGAAATCAATTAAGAAAACTAGAAGAAAACTTCTATTAATTAGAAGAAAATGTTGGCCCATATGCAATTACATTTTTCTCCTAGGTGATTTTTTTCACAACTTGTAGATTAAAATGCCCTTTAAAACAACAGCAAGCAAACAAATATTCAAAATAATTTTGATAGTGCCTTTTCATCTTCTTTTTGGTACTTTTTCAATCGTAAAGTGCTGGAAAATTATTTTAAATACAAGATGAAAACTTATCACTTAGGAGAAAACTCAATAGAAAAAGTTAATTGCATGTGGTCAAATGTACCGTCCAGAAAGGAAACGAAAAAAATGAAAAATGCAGAGAGCTATATGCAATTTACTTTTTCGCCTGAGTTTTCTCCTAGGACATACGGTATTATTTCATCTTTTCTTTAAAATTGCTTTTCAGCACTTTGCAACTGAAAAATTACCTAAACGTAGATGAAAAGGTACTGTCAAACTTATTTTAAGTATTTTATTGCTGGTGGTTTAAAAAGCATTTTTAAGCCTGATGATGGAAAGGTGGCTCACTCCCCTACCCTAGTACCTCCCTCCCTCCTTCCCAATGCAGAGTCATGATGACAGTGGAAATGAGAGGTAACCACTCACCCTGCTCTCAGCATTCCACTGACGAGCTCCATCCTTTTGTCATGGGCACATCTAGCTAGTTAATACTAAGGTTCCTCTAGCTACTTAATACTTGGGGGCAGCTCAAGCTACTTATTATTAAGGATAGTATTGACTATCTAATACTAAAGGGCACATGTAGCTACCTGATGGGTAAGCGAAGTAAGTCTAAGGTGCCGGTACATCTGTGCCTATAGGCTCCTATGAGGTAAATCCAGGCCTGGTCGGGAGGGTCGGTGGCAAGTGCGCAGGTGATGTGCATCTGGTAGCGATCTACACAAACGCACTACGTCACAACATCAAACCACCAAAGGATTCCAGTTATTCTTCAGTGCAACTATGGTAACAGTTAACCTTTTAGTGGATGGAACAGAAAGCAAATATTTAGCATCCCCAGACATAATCCTTAGGTGTTTAATGTATTGTAATAGAACGTAATGGCTCCAATACAGACCACAGCAGTAGATGGAAATTCTATTAAAACATGTTTGTTAGGTGTCAGAGGTTTATGTTCTGCGCAGATCAGAACAGGATATCCTGGATTTAATAAAACTAAGTGAATACCTTGCGTGCACGTATAAAATGGCAAAACCGCTATTTCATTAACTTTTCATCTCTACTCTCTGTGTTATGATAAACCCTTCACCTCAATACAGCAGTAATAACAGACAATTTTTCAAAAGTCTAGTCAAATATTTACCAGTTCACTTGTGTTCCTCCTCGGAAGAATCTTAATAAATCATCCTCATTGCGTTTCTGTAGAAATCGCATCAGCTGCTCTTCAGGATATTAAAAGCCATATCAAGTTAAAGGGAACAAAAAGAGAGAAAAATATGAAGTCTGCCATATTGTTGTCACATTTTAAAATATGGCTTATGTGTGAGTGCCGTGCAAAAGACGGATTTGAAACACACACCTGCACTGAGTCATTATCCCTCACCTACACCGCTGAATCTTTTATAATGTAGGACAGTGCAGAAAGACAGTAGGGAAAGGTAGGCAGAATTTGGGAAGTCAGATTGTTGAGAAATCTGTCTGATTCGCTTAAAGGAACAGTATTGATTAACATGTTTTTTTTTCAGTTGAGAGAGGAAATGTTTGGGAAGTGCTGCTAAGTACTGGTGTATACATTTGAATTCTTATCTCTTTGTTTACTGTTATCTAATTCCTGTCACACTTTTCTGATGGCAATTCTGACGGCACAGGGAGCCAGGAGGAGAGGGGGAATTCCCTCACAGTGGATCTGTTAATCCTGTGTGTTAGGTTGCGGGAAGATCTGTTGACCGCCCCACTATGATACGGACCACCCAAGCGCAGAGTCTAAGTGACCACGGGTCTTCACCCACGACCCCTTGAGGGGGAAGCAGGACCACAACCCCAGGAGGGGGAAGTGGAACTTCGCTGCCTAGTGCCCACCAGGTTGCGCTCAGGATAATCCCACAGTGGGTTGGAGAACAGGTGACGTCTCAGTGTGGAGAGCCAGGTACAGGCGTACTCAAGGTCAAAGACAAGCCAAGATCAGGGCAGGCGGAGATCAGAATGGTCGGGGACAGGCCGGAGGTCGAGGCAGGCAACAGACGGTCAATAGCGGAGATACAAGCCAGGGATCGAGACGGGCAGCAGACAGGAGTAGTCGAGGTCACAAGCCAAGGGTCAATACCAGGAAAACAATCAATACAATAACAGGTTCACTGGGCGCACGCTGTATGAACAAACAGCACTGGAATAAAGGGCAGACCTGTTTAAATAGAGCAATGGGCGCCAAAATTAACGCCTGCGCGCGCAACGCGGAGTGCGCGTGCGCGCGGCCTTATGCGTTACCCGATGCGCGCAGACTTGCGCGTGCGGTGCTGCGTGCGCCATAACAGTTTACAGGGACTACAAATCCCAGCGTGCGCGCGCGTGTAAGGACGCGCCTGCGAAGACGCTGGAGGGAGCCAGGCCGGTGAGTATGACATTGCCCCCCCCCCCCCCCAGGGGCAACCTCCGGGTGCCTCCAGGATACGGCTTCTCAGGGAACTTGGAGTGAAATCTTTTAATTAACTTAGGAGCATGTATGTTCTGCACTGGTTCCCAGGAATTTTCTTCAACCCCGAAACCCTTCCACTTAACCAGGTACTGAAAGGATTTTCCTCTTCTCCTGCAATCTAGAATTCTTTCTACTTCGTACTCCTCATGCTCATCAAGCAACACAGGAGGAGGAGGAGCAGAAGAGCGATTGAAATTATCTGTTCTGTCTATGGGGAAGGGACCCACAAACTTGGGACCCAACTTCCTGGAGGGGCAACAGAGGCGTAAATTATTAGTGGATAGCCATACCATGTCACCTGGAGCGAAACTAGGACTCTCCCCCCGTTTCTTGTCTGCCCACCATTTAGACCTTTCTTGGGATTCCAGCAGAATGGACTGTAGTTTCTTAAAATTCTCCGTTATCAGGTTAAGTCTGTCTTGAACGGTGGGAACCGAGGATTCGGGCACCACTCCAGGTAGGTATACAGGATGATAGGCGAAGTTGGCAAAGAATGGTGACATTTTAGTGGCGGCATGAACAGAGTTGTAGGCAAACTCAGCCGTGGCGAGTAGGGAGGACCAGTCATCTTGGGAAGCAGAAGAGAAGCAACGTAAGTATTGCTCAAGACTTGCGCGCGCATCGCGCGGTGCTGCGCGCGCCATAACAGTTTACAGGGACTACAAATCCCAGCGTGCCCGCGCGCGCGGGTAAGGACGCGCCCGCGAAGATGCTGGAGAGAGCCAGGCCGGTGAGTATGACACTGTGTGAGAGAGAAAGATCTTGGGCTTGATTCGCTATGCAGTGCTAACCTACTTAGCACGTCTAAAGTCTTTAGGCGCGCTAACCAGGGTGCTAAGTAGGTTAGCACCGGTTTTCTTAATCAGATCGCGCTAAGTACCGCGCGCAAAGTTTTTGCAGTGCGCGCTCTGTGCAGTAAAGTTTTGCGCGTGAAAAGCTCGTTTAGACGTGCTAAGGGGGTTTTCACAGGCGTGCTAACAGTTAGCACCGCTTTGTGAATCAAGCCCCTTATGTGCAACATACACATTTGTAATTGTGTGTGTGAAACCTCAAAGGCTTTTAATATAACTCTGCTTCAATATCACTCTGCTCTTAGCATGTCAGACTGCAGAGATTCATACCTTTGCAAATGAGACATTCTAAATGTAGCTAAAACCTACACACAATTAATTACAGCTTTTGCCTCTGATATTTAACATGAAAAGTAGGAAAATGTTTACAAAGCTACTTAGACAATATTTGTACATTGTCATTTTAGAACACTTGGTTTAATAGTGTTCCTTTAACCTCCTTGCCGGTCTAAAAAATCCGGCAAGGAGGCAGCGCCGCACTTTTTTTAAATTTTTTTTTTTCTAAATCATGTAGCGAGCCCAGGGCTCGCTACATGATAGCCGCTAAGCGGCGGCATCCCCCCACCCACTCCGATCGCCTTCGGCGATCAGAGTATGCAGGGAATCCCGATGAGAACGGGATTTCCTGCAGGGCTTCCCCGGTCGCCATGGCGACCGGGCGGGATGACGTCATAGACGTCGTGACGTCAGAGGGAACCCCGATCCGCCCCTTAGCGCTGCCTGGCACTGATTGGCCAGGCTGCGCAGGGGTCTGGGGCGGGGGGGGCGGCTCGGCGCGGCGGGTAGCGGCGAATCGGCGGCGATCGCGTACTACACGCAGCTAGCAAAGTGCTAGTTGCGTGTAGGGAAAAAAAAAATTATGCAAATCGGCCCAGCGGGGCCTGAGAAATCCTCCAGCGCAGGTTACCCCGAGCTGAGCTCGGGATAACCGGCAAGGAGGTTAAGCGATAAAAAAAATATATAAATACTTACATACTCACCTAAAATAAGGAAAGGCACTGGATCCCGTACATTATTCAGTCTGTAGGTTGAATATTATTCTCGGGTTGAAAACAGCCTTCAGAAGAACGTATGTCCTTGAGTACTTCTGAAGATAAGTGAATCTGCACTGTGCACACACAAGTCTGCGGTCGCACATGCGCAGTACAAATCTGATCATCTTCTGAAGAGCTCGGGGATGAGAGTGCTTCTGAACCCTGCTGAGGAGTCCAGCGGGGGAACGAGGAAATGTAGAGAGGAAGGAGAAGGCTCTATGGGGTTCAGAGCCTTCCCTGTTCTCAGGAGAGTATCTTAGGCCCAGTTCACACTGCATGGATGAAAAAACTGATCTATGAAAAAACTGACCTGTGGTATGGAACAGTTTTTAAAATGCATCAGTTTTTCATCCGTGACCCTCCGTTCTATTAGCATGCGGTTAAAGTCGCAGGAAGTGAACCGCCGGCGGAGGAGGTGGTGTCTGCAAGCTGAGTGGAGGGGGAGCTTAAGAACCCAACACAAGCAGTGCCCTGCCAGGCAACGGGGGAGAGCCCGTAAAACTCTATGTGTACAATACCTTTTGGAGCATGTGAGTGCAATTTTATAATTAAAGTTTTAAGTGTTATACGGAGTTACGCTAAAGAGGGAGTGACGAAATCGATCGGGCGGGAGATTGGATATACCAGGAAGTGAACGGCCGGCGGAGGCGGTGGTGTCTGCAAGCTGAGTGGAGGGGGAGCTGAAGGACCCAACACAAGCAGTGCCCTGCCAGGCAACGGGGGAGAGCCCGTAAAACTCTATGGGCTTGATTCACAAAGCCGTGCTAACTTACTTAGCACGTCTAAAGTCTTTAGATGTGCTAACCAGGGTGCTAAGTAGGTTAGCACCGGATTTCTCAATCGGATCGCGCGCTAACTTTGCGCGCAAAGCCCTATGCGCGCTAAGTCCTATAGGCTTTAAGGGCCCTTTTCCACTAGCAATCGCTAGCGTTCACGCTGAACGCTAGCGATTGCTGAATCGCAATTACCGGCGATTCCCCGACGTTCGCTGCCGCGATTTTGCTATGCTATGCACTGCATAGCAAAATCGCGGCAAATATCGCTCCGCCGCGCGTTCGCGTTCCCGGCAAAAATGAATCGCGGTAGTGGAAATGACCTACCGCGATTCCTATGTTAAAAAGCAAACCGTAGCGATTGTAAAATCGCTAGCGGTTTGCGTTTTTGCGATTCAGTGGTGGATTCAGCTGGTGGAAAAGGGCCCTAATGGGCACTTCGCGCGGAGCGCTCTGCGCTCTGTGCAGTGCGCACGTAAAGTTTTACGTGCATAAAGTTTTACGCACGAAAAGCTCGTTTAGACGTGCTAAGGGGTTTTTCACAGGCGTGCTAACAGTTAGCACTGCTTTGTGAATCAAGCCCTATGTGTGCAATACCTTTTGGAGCATGTGAGTGCAATTTTATAATTAAAGTTTTAAGTGTTTTACGGAGTCACGCTATGCAGGCTATTTCTTTGAGGTACTATGCATGGATAATGTGGAGAATGATGGTGGTCTAAAAGGACAGCATCAAAGTAGCACCAGGATCCTGAAGTACTGAGGCTCCTGGATTTGTGCATGGTTGGCCAGTCTAGCAGTGGCCAATACATCTGGTGAGTCTGTTTACTGTTGGGTGTCCATGGTGATGATGGCACATGAGACCAAGAAACTGCATATGAGGATTCCTAAGTGATTTTTAATGTGGACTTTTATATGAATTAGGATGTGCGCTTAAACGATTGTGTACTAATGTGACATGTCCGTTGCTCCGGATTTATCGCAGTCTCCCCAAACTTGCAGTCATTCAGCATGACGTGCCACACGGATCTGTTCTAATCTATTGATTAAATGGACTGTTAACTTCCGCTAATCCACGTGTCAAACTCTGGCTCGCAGCGCAAAAAAAATTGGCCCGCCAGTGCTTTCTGCACTTTACATTGTATGTGGCCCGCGGCGCTTTAAACAATGGTCCGCAAGAGGATCGTCATGGCCCGCGGCAACGCTCGCAACTCCGCCCCTCCCATTTGTTGTCTTTGGGTGGCCAGCCCTTCTCCTCATGCAAGTGATAGAGTGTTGCTACGTTCTATCACACTCTAGCATCTTGCTCTGCCTCCCAATGCCATGGGTTCAGCGCAGAGCTGTCAATCAGGCAGCGTCTTCTCCGCTTCCTCCACCTCCTCTTTAATCCTTGCTGGCCGCTGTACTCTCCATGGTGGCGAGCGGTGGCAGTTCTTCAGGCTGCACACCAGAACACAGGAGAATGGTGTGTCCCTGCCTGCAAGCGCGCGTATACAGGAAGTTCCTGTATATGCAGCTCTCCTGTGGCTGTGTCATTCTTCAGTGTGAGGGTCACACTGGTGTGCAGACTGAAGAACTGCCAAGCCAGAGAGTACAGTGTCCAGCAGGGATTCAAAGTCAACCAGTGGAGGTGAGGGAGGAAAGGGTGGTGGAAAGGGGGCACAGGCTGTCTGGCTTTCTATAGGGGGCGCCTACTATGCCTGGCTACCTATACAGGGGCAACTGCTATGCCTGGCTACCTATACAGGGGCAACTGCTATGCCTGGCTACCTATACAGGGGTACCTGCTATGTCTGGCTACCTATACTGGGCACCTGCTATGCCTGGCTACCTATACTGGGCACCTGCTATGCCTGGCTACCTATACAGGGGCAACTGCTATGTCTGGCTACCTATACTGGGGCACCTGCTATGTCTGGCTACCTATACTGGGCACCTGCTATGTCTGGCTACCTGTGCAGGGGTAACTGCTATGTCTTTCTACCTCTACTGGGGCACCTGCTATGCCTGGCTACCTATACTGGGCATCTGCTATGCCTGGCTACCTATACAGGGGCAACTGCTATGCCTGGCTACCTATACTGGGGCACCTGATATGCCTAGCTACCTAAACTGGGGCACATGATATGCCTAGCTACCTAAACTTGGTCACCTGCTATGCCTGGCTACCTAAACTTGGGCACCTGCTATGCCTGGCTACCTGTACTGGGGCAGCTGAGACCCCTGGCTACCTAAACTTGAGCACCTACTAGGCCTGGCTACCTAAACTGGGGCACCTGCTATGCCTGGCTACCTAAACTGGGGCACCTGATATGCCTGGCTACCTATACTGGGGCACCTGATATGCCTAGCTACCTATACTGTGGCACCTACTAGGCCTGGCTACCTAAACTGGGGCACCTGCTATGCCTGGCTACCTAAACTGGGGCACCTGATATGCCTGGCTACCTAAACTGGGGCACCTGATATGCATGGCTACCTAAACTGGGGCACCTGCTATGCCTGGCTACCTATACTGGGGCAACTGTTATGCCTGGCTACCTAAACTAGGGCACCTACTCTTCCTGGCTACTTATACTAGGGCACCTGCTATATCTAGCTACCTATTCTGGGGCTCCTGTGCCTGCTACCTATACTGGAGGCACATACCTGGCTGACCTACATACTGGGGGCACCTATGCCTAGCTATCCATACTGAAGGCACCTATTCTTGGCTACCTATATTAGGGACAACTATACCTGGCTTCCTATATAGGGGTTACCTATACCTGGCTACCTACCTACAACGAGGAGGTATTTTGTTTGTTGGCTATAACGCCGTGGCTATCACGTGCAGTGCAAATTGTGGGGTGTTATGCGATCATTCCAAATGGGGGGGGATAAGTATACTTGTCGGCCCTCGACCTGGTCAAAGTTTTACATTTCGTCCCTCTGTCTATTTGAGTTTGACACCCCTGCGCTAAACAGACTGTATTTAATGCCATTGTGAACCAGGGCCAAAGCCTTTTTTTTTTTCAGGTTAGCTTTAACCACCCTGGCGTTCTGATTAAATCGCCAGGGTGGCTGCGGGAGGGGTTTTTTTAAATAAAAAAAAAACTATTTCATGCAGCCAACTGAAAGTTGGCTGCATGAAAGCCCACTAGAGGGCGCTCCGGAGGCGTTCTTCCGATCGCCTCCGGCGCCCAGAATAAACAAGGAAGGCCACAATGAGCGGCCTTCCTTGTTTTGCTTACATCGTCGCCATAGCGACGAGCGGAGTGACGTCATGGACGTCAGCCGACGTCCTAACGTCTGCCGCCTCCGATCCAGCCCTTAGCGCTGGCCGGAACTTTTTGTTCCGGCTACGCTGGGCTCAGGCGGCTGGGGGGACCCTCTTTTGCCGCTGCCCGCGGCGGATCGCCGCAGAGCGGCGGCGATCGGGCAGCACACGCGTCTGGCAAAGTGCCGGCTGCGTGTGCTGCTCTTTGTTTCATGAAAATCGGCCCAGCAGGGCCTGAGCGGCAGCCTCCGGCGGTGATGGACGAGCTGAGCTCGTCCATACCGCCCAGCTGGTTAAAGGGAATCTGAAATGAAAGTAAACTTATGATTTAATGATTTGTATGTGTAGTACAGCTAAGAAATAAAACATTATTAGCACAGATATGAGTCTCACACTGTTTACAGTACAGGAAGAGATAAGACACTTCAGTTGTTATATATGCAAAAGAGCTTCTGTAAGCTCTGCGACTTTATAAAGTCGTGGACAGCACTTTCTTTTGAAGTACTTATCTCAACTGTCTCTCATTGTTTCTTCTTTGTTTATGGTTTTTCTACAGAGAACAGTTCAAAGGGTCAAGTAACTTGCTCCGTGAAATTATTTTAAATGCTGAGTGTATTGTGGAAACTGCAATTATTAGAGCTTGATGCATTGTTATAAAAAAAAAAGCTATGTACCTGAAAATAAAAATATGACACTATTTTCTTTGCTACTAATGTTCTATTAATTATCTGTATTATACAAACAATTAATTATATCATAAGGTTTTTTTTTTGCTGCAGTGTCACTTTAAAACCAAGAGTTTATTATTTTTTATTTTTATTTTTTTTGATGAGTGATGGGCGTCCTATTTCATTTTCTACATCCAACAGAGCATTCCAAGGTATACTTGCAAAGGAATCAAACCATATAACACCCCTAGCAACCAATAGGATTTAGCTACTACCGGTTTTCCCCGAATATAACACACTGTCTTATATTATTTTTTGGGGGAAAATATGTGTGAGGGCTTATTTTTATAGGTGGAAGGGAAGCTTACTTTCAGGGGAGGGGCTAGATGCTTTGTGTATGGGAAGGTGTGTAGTCTCTTGCCGCACCTCCCTTGTGGCTGCATCCACCTCCGTTCCCTGTAACTGCTCCGGTGTATACGGCATGCTATTCAAACTGTTCAGCGCCCTTTGACCCTCACGCTGATGCTATACGTTGTATCAGCTCTGCGACCGTGCTCCCCTTCTTGTTATAATCAATGTGCGCATCAGCACGACTCAGCTTACAACATCAGAGTGAGGATCAAAGGGTGCCAAACGGTTTGAATAGCATGTCACATACACTAAAGCAGTTACAGGGAACAGAGGGGGGCGCAGCCACAAGGGAGGTGCGGTAAGAGACTTCACTCCTCCTCATACACTAAAAGCGTCCAATTTGGCTAGGGATTATTTTCAGGGGAGGGCTTATATTTCAATCATGCTTAAAATATAAGCTTGGGCTTATTTTAGGTGGAGGTCTTATTTTAGGGCAAACATGGTATATAGCTTAGCCAGGCCAGCAAGCAGGAACTGTCTACATGCAAGCTTTGCATTTAAACATATTATACAACTAAGAGACTTTTGGGCACAAAAATTGCTTTGCTAGTATAATAATGCCCTTGTTTCTGAACTGAAGCAAATCCCCAAAACTATGTACCAAAATCTAGTGAAAATTGTTACCAAAATTGTAGAAGCTTTAGGCATAGCAAACTGGGTTGGGGGAACAACTCTTTAAAGTACCCCTGAACTGAGACCCCCCCCCCCACAACAAATTAATGAAACTCATGGTGGGCTAGATAACCTCCTTCTGGGTGTGTTGGGGTTGCTTGTTGTCCTTCGGGTCCCTCCTGTTTCTTGGTCCTATAAGTATTCAATGGTGAATACCAAAACCAGGAAATTCCCCGAGCGTCACAACATGGTTGAGAACTGTGCTGGCTCAAGCAGTGCCAGAAAGCTCAGGAGGAGGAGGCCATCTAGCCCAGCATGGGCTTCAAACAATAGGTTTCCCCTGATTCAGTGGTACTTTCATAAATCTTTTGTTTTTATGTATTTCATTTTTGGGGTAATTAATGTTTATCCGGCATGTATAGTTTTACTGAACATGTAAAGTAGATGAAAATTGAAATGTTACAAAGGATACCGTCTCGGACTTGCTTTTTACAACTGTTGTAGAAAAAAAACATTGCCTTTATTTATTAGCCTGAGATTTAATGGGTGCTTGGCAGAATCTAAAAGTAGTTTTTAGGCCCACTTGGGAATCAGCTCTAAACTCAAGGCCATCACTAATGTGCAGAATAGGCTCAGTCAAAGGCCTGTGCCCATAAATCTGCTTGTAGCTCAGGAGAAGCCCATTAGCTAAGCATTAGCTTATAAACAGACTGCACACTTTGAAAGGCACCAGGAAGGTTTAGAATCACTGTCTGAAGCCTTTCTTTTCACAAAGAAGCCATTATGCAGCACAGTGAAACCTTAACTCATGCATAAATGGTTTAAGTCAAATAAACATACCTGTACCAAGACAGAGTAGATAGTAATAACCAATGAGCTATACCCTACTGTGTCTTTGCCTGAATTACAAGGACACAGAGCAGATACTGAGAGCTTTTAATGGCCTCTTAATATGGCCCAGTGGCATCACACTTCTTCCAAATTAGCACTTAACCTTGACAATTCAGATGTGATACATAAAATAGTGGAGCCGTCTGTAATTAAACTCATAGCTGGGTATATCTATGCACACCTGCTTCTGACACGGGGATTGAGTTATAACTAAATTATCTTGTGAAAATTCATCTTCATTCAGAACAGATTTACTATAATATAAGCCTTTGATGAGTATTTTGACAGTATTTATAAGATAAATGACAGTTATATTATATCAGTACAGAATTAACATTACCAAAATACTACAGGTAGTAAAAAAAATAAATAAAAAAAAGAATCATTTAAATGTATTGCATTTAGGTTATATCATTCTCTGAGCATCTATTCCTTTGAGGAATACATAAATGCTTTCTTTACATTTAGTAGTTTTGAAAAGCATGGGAATTATATGAACCAATTAGGTAAAATGTTGTTTTAACAAATAATCATTTAGTGTTTAATCTGTTTCCTAATTTTTTTTAATTTTTTTTTTTAATTTGTTGGTGTGGCATGACACTTTACAGAAGAACTCTGAGAAGCTCATTGGAATGGGGACCGAATATTAATTGAATACTGGTAGTCCGCCAAACTTCCTGAAAATGGGAAATGTGATATTGTGGGAACAGGTCAAAAAAATTTTCAAAAAGACCTTGTCGTTTTTGAGAAAATCAATTTTAGAAGATTCAAAGAAATATTGTCTTTTAAACCAACCAATAAAATGACATTTTGTTGTGGTACACTGAGAGGACAGAGGTGACACAGTGGGGGAAAGAGGGGTACACGGAGGGCACAGGGGGTAGAGGTGACACGGGTGGGGGAGGAGAGATGATACAGAGGAGGACAGATTCAGGTGAAGAACAAACCTACAGTCTCTATCTCATGTGTTAGCCGGGACTACCTGTAATATAACACTTTAACACTTTTATAAATGATAATGGGGGGGGGGGGGTTAACGTATTATGCAGTGTAATGTGGACCTTAAAAAAGAAAAAAAAAATCTTCTTGCTTGCTGTGTGATGGGTTGCTTTCCTGATTAGCATTGGTAGAACTTTCCTTAGTTTGGTTTGGTATCAGTTCAGCCAAATTAGTTCCAATGTTGCCAATACTGGAGGACAATTCTAGTTCCACAGACATGACGGTGTTCATTTGTGTCAGTCGGTGTCTGTTTTACATTAGATTCCCATCAGTCTTCACCAGTTTCTATTTGGTACCTGTGTGCCCATTAAAAATGGACAAAAATACATCCATCAACATCAATGGATAAAAATGGACATTAGCAGTCAGTGACACAGCCACCTACAGTAAGTGCAAAACTCCCAAATATTGCCAGTATTTGGGTTTCTTTGGATTGGCTCGAATGACAGAGGTTCAGGTTAAACTTAAGGGTGGCCTGAATTAAAAAAAACACTAAAGGCTCACAAGTAGTTTATGAACGTGCATTAACCTCCTTGCCGGTTATCCCAAGCTGAGCCTCGCGCAGGAGGTTTGCTCTGGCCCTGCTGGGCCGATTTTCATATTTTTTTCCCCTACACGCAGCTAGCGCTTTGCTAGCTGTGTGTGGTACGCGATCGCCACCGATTCGCCGCTACCCGCCAAGCCGCCCCCCCCCCCAGACCCCTGCGCAGCCTGGCCAATCAGTGCCAGGCAGCGCTGAGGGGTGGATCGGGATTCCCTCTGACGTCCCGACGTCCATGACGTTGTTGACGTCATCCTGCCCCGCAGGATATTCCGTTCTCAACTGGATTTCCTGCTTGAGCAGATCGCCGCTGATTGAAGAAGATGGGGGATGCCGCTTGTCAGCGGCTATCATGTAGCTATCGCTAGGCTAGCTACATGATTTAAAAAAAATAAACATTAAAAATAAAGTGCTGCGCTGCCCCCTTCCCGAAATGATTGGAACGGCAAGGGGGTTAATCAACCGCAAAGGGAACCTAAACTGAGAAGGGTATGTATTTTTTCCTTTTAAAATAATACCAGTTTCCTGACTCTCCTGCTGATCCTCTGCCTCTAATACTTTTAGCCACAGCCCCTGAACAAGCATACAGCTCCCCAGAAATATTTTCCAGCCGGGTGGCATGAAAAAGTAGCCGGGTGGGGAAGAAAGGTTACGCAGGGTGCTGCTGAGTCAGAAAGTAAGGAAACACTGAAAGGAGAGTGAGGGTCACACTGGCTGGGGAGAGGTCAGCATCACACTGAGTGCTACTGGGTGGGACGATAACCTGTTCAAGAAACAAAAATCGCATTGCGAATGCTCACAAAATGCTGTATGCAGTGCATTTGTGATTTTCATACAAATCGCAACTGTAGTGTGAATGCCACCATAGGGCAACTTTGTCATAGCGATTCTCTGTTCACTGGCGTTCAGCAAAGCTCTAAGGATTCCCTGAAAAGCACCTGTGTGAATGGGGCCTGGGGCCTTAGTGCCATAGCCCCATCATCACATATATGACCTGACACCATTCACCATCCCTGCATGCAATGTATGTTACTCCTGCTGCTGCACAGACACTAGTTGCAGAGGAGTGCTGACTTAAAGCTGATCACACGGGCATGCGACATGAGTGGTGAGAACTCCAGCGAAGACTTTGAAAAAGCCATGCTAGTTTAAAGGGGAACTGAAGTGAGAAGAATATGGAGGCTGCCATATTTATTTCTTTTGAAACAATACACATTGCATGGCAGCCCTGCTGATCTACTTGGCTGCAGTAGTGTCTCAATCAGACAAGAAACAGGCATGCAGCTAATCTTGTCAGATCTGACAACAATGTCAGAAACACCTGATCTGCTGCATGCTTGTTCAGGGGCTATGGCTAAAAGTATTATAGGCAGAGGCTCAGCGAGGCTGTCAGGTAAATAAAGATGGCAGCCTCCTTATACCTCTCACTACAGTTGTTCTGTACAGCACAGTGATTTGTGAACATACAAGTATTCTGTCTGAACTCAATGGATGGATGTCTTTCTCAACCTAAATAACTAACTGCTGAGACAAAAAAAAAAAAAAGGCTAAACTTGATGTAAAATGCTGAACTAAACTTTTTGCCATTGCCCATATTGAAAGCTAGATATCACAGTGATGGAACTGAACAATTTGGGGTTAATAGCTAGCAAACCAAGTGTCAGCTTGTGATAAAGTGCAGAGACACAGGAGGCAGAATGAAAGCTGCCTTTTACAGCCTCTGTAAACCACTTATCTCTCTCACTGAATGCTCCAGAATAAAGAAACATGTTGATATGGTAATGTGCCACACTTCTTTGATGTCTCCAACATTCTTGTGACCTGAAGGACCTGGGGAAGGGGGCATTGCACATGCTGCTCTGTCAGAGAAGAAGAGAAGAGAGTCTGTCCACTGTAGCAGCCAGCATGAGTGACTCACCAAAAGATAACAAATCAAACCGCACATTTTCAGTGCGGACTCCAGCTGAAAGTTCCCACGGTCTGCCTGTTCCTCTCTCTGCTATGAGATTTCCCCGCCCTTCCACGCTGCTGATAGGAAGGAAGGAGCTGAGGAGGAGGGCGCAGATGGTGTCTCTGCTTGCGTTCCAAGCTGTCATGTCTATCGTGCGGAGGAAAGAATTTATGATGCAGACAGCGGCCAATCACAGCAGCCGGGCGGGAACAGAGATCTGGTGGGCGCTCCGCCCGGGTAATAGGCTCTGGGGAGAACACTACAGATCAGATGCTCTGACTGAAGTCAGATTGGATTAGCTGCATGCTTGTTTCAGGAGTGTGTTCAGCCACTACTGAACCAAAGACATCAGCAGGAGAGTCAGGCAACTGGTATTGTTTAAAAGGAAACATCCATAGCCCTCTCAGTTTAGGTTCCCTTTAATTTATACGTCTATGAAACAGCTCAGAGACCATTTTAATTTTCTTTCAAACCATATAAGTGAATACACATAGAAGGCTCACTATCAAAATAAAATGTGATTTAGCACAGCACAATTATCTGTATTAAAAAATTCAGCGAATACCTGTACTATGGAAGAAAAACAAAAACAGAATGTGGCCTTTTTTATTATTTTAACTGATTCTGGGCCAGCGCAGTATGAATCTATGTCCAGCAGGTGGTGCTGCCGCTATGACTGAACGTAGGATCAACGTCCTGATGAATGACGCGTCCCCGCCATTCTCGCCGCTCTGAACCTGCCGCAATTCGCTCGCTCTGCTGTCTATAAAATGGCAGAGCTCTGTGAGCAGGTCAGGAGCCGCTTTCATTGGCTCCAGACCACGTGATCACAGAGAGACAATCACATTGGCTCCCATTGATAGACAGCATCAGGAGCCGATGGAAGCAGCTCCTGACCGGCTGTCGGCACTCTGCCGGCAGAGAGAGGAGCCTGTGGCGATGAGACAGCGTTGTGACCGGCGAGAGCGGTGGTTATGTGCGTCGATTTGTCTAGAAGCGGCATTTTACCATACCAGCAGTCTCTGGTCCTTAAGGGGGCAGAGACTGCTGGCACGGAAGTGGCTAAAGAACATCTGAAATAAAAAAATAAATGAACAAATAACATACATAGAGCGAAGGCTTTGGATACCATAGAGGCTTTTTTGATCCATCCTGTTGTTACCACGCAGTCACATATATCACAAAGAATTAATAAGTAAAAGATGTAATTTCACCATTCAAACCATGCTGTTCCTTTCTATCATCATTAGTTTTATTTCATAATAACATTTAACCTAAGAAATATATTACTGTAAAAGATGAGAATAAAGTTTAGAGTCAATATAAAACGTGTTTCTGTAGAAAAA